>NW_026067986.1:3700432-3716508 GCF_014885135.2 Alexandromys fortis | reverse complement strand
GGTCTAACCTTAGTCACTATGAGAGCCTCGAGACCTGACTTTGGTCTAACCTTAGTCACTATGAGAGCCTCGAGACCTGACTTTGGTCTAACCTTATTCACTAATGCATTGGGTTGCTGAGAAGAAGTTGCAGAGAAGAAGTTACAAAGTGTGGGTTCAAAATGATTAATTCCCTAAAAGTGAGGAGCAAGGAAGATCTGACTTTACAAGGAAAGAACCTATGAGGCCACCTTGGTGAGAGACGCTCACCCTGACAGGACAGAGGGTCACTGGCCTGCCACCCTCAACCTAGAAAGCAGTGTAACCCTTGGACTCAGAGCTGGTCACAACAGAGTGTTGGCCGTGTGCTGGGTTCTAAAACGTCTCTTTCTTTCTTTCTTTCTTTCTTTCTTTCTTTCTTTCTTTCTTTCTTCAAGACATAAATACAGAAAAGATCTAGCAAACAGCTGGGTGAGATGACCCACCCAGACCCCCTAGGAAACAGGGTCCCACCCCAGCGAGCCCCGTGAAGTGAAATCTCACATCGGCGTAATGTGGAGTCTGATCCTTTCGTGAACACCTCGGAGGAGCTGCACCTCCAGCCAACCCCAAGTTCCACATCAAAGAGGTGGTCAGACAGTTGCATTTCCCACGGTTCACGGCAACACCGGCTGGTGATCGATTGCTCCAATGTCAAAGCTGGGGGAGTTGTTAAATAAGCAGAACACACACAAATGGAACGACCTACAGCATGCGAATAGGCCCATCAATCACTGGAGGTTAGAGAAGGCGAGTCCACGCCATGGTGAGACACCACTAAAGACTAATGGCTAAAATTTAAAATAAAAAAAAAAAAACAGCAGATGGACAAAATGTAAGATCAGGTGAGGCTGTGAGGAAACAGGTGGAATGTTGAGAGGGGCTAAAAAAATGTACAATGAAGCAGCTGTGGAAAATAAGTGGGCAGTCCCACAACACGGTAAACACAGAACTATCGTGGGACCTGGAATTTCACTCCTAGATACATAACCCAAAGAATTGAAAACCAGGGTTCAAATAGAGACTTGGCATATATGCACACAGTGATGCTACGCACTGCAGCTGAGAGGTAGAGACAATAGGAGTCCATTAGCTAACTGATGAATTCATAAACCAAACGCATCGTAGCCGCGCTAGGGAATATTACTTGGCCATAAGAGAGAATACAGTGCGTCATGTTGGAGGCGACTTGGGGAGTGAACGTTGCGTGTTTTATACTAAGTAAAAGAAGCCAGACACAAAAGGCTACATTATTGCCTGATGCCATCCATGTGAAGTACTGAAACTGGACAAATCCATAGCGAGGTAGGCTCGTGGTTGCTAGGGGCTGGGAATGAGAGGGAAGGGGAAGCGGCTGTTTAACGAAGACCGGGCTTCCTTCTGAAGTGATGAACCGCTTTGGAAGTAGATAATAATAGCAACCGAATGTGCTGATGGACACTGTGCAGTGCATTTAAAATTGTTAAAGACACACATAAGGTGTAAAAACCATACACTATAAAAATACACACGTTTACGTACATTATGCAGAATATTTAAGTTGATCCCTTAAATATCCCTGGGCTGGGGTTAGACTTGAACAATACCCAGCAGGCTTTATGTAGATGTGGGGATCAAACTTCCTGTTGTGTTGCTGTCCCCCAACCCAGTGAGCCATCTCCTGGGCCCATAATACCCTTTTCATTATAAAATCATTATCGCATATTTTTATACCATACTGAAACATTTTTAGAAGATGTGACCTCTTGACCCCTCTGGAGCTTAGCCCAGGAAGATAAAGAGAATAAATAATGAGGAATCTAAAACCACAAGGCAAGAGGACTCCAGCAGCGTTACCCTGCTAGGGCTGGAGGCTGAGGCCACGGGAGCTGGGGGAAGCCCATCCTGCTCAAAGCTGGGGCCCTGCAGCTTCAGAGTCTTCAGGAAAAGGCTCCAGTTTTTTAAGGAGCTGGCAATTTATTCAATATGTTTCCAATGCCGCGGGCCAAACAAAATACATCTTTAGACCAGATGTAGCCCACAGGCGCCAGTTGGTAAATTCTGGTTTATGAAACAAGAGTATTTACCCGGGATGGGGGGGGGGGGCTTTGAAAAACTATAGTAGTAACTTCAAATATGGGGGGGGGGATGGGAGGCTGGGAAAGGGGCCGCTTCCTTCTAGGAGGCGGTCAAAGTCAGACACAGTATATAGAGTGTCTTCTCTCGCCACAGAGCAGGTGTCCAGGAGAGGACGCAGGATGCAGTGACTGCTGTCCTTGAGGTGGCCCCGCAAAGTCTAACAACCTGGACTCCTGCTTTGAGTCAAGACTTGGATTAAACCAAGCGCTCTCGACTGTGTGCTAACATCAGAAATCTGGGAAATTGAAAACCTAGCTGTCTGGACTCCCTCCCAGAACTAAGATGACCAGACAGTACCTCAGCTGCCTGCCAGCACCCAGGTTCTGCCATGGGAGAGTTCCAGGATGCTGGGGGTCTCACTGCCCCTCTGTGGCAGGTAAAGGAGGCAGAGGAGGACCGAGGCAGGGAAGAATGAACTCCTGGTGTTCATACCGGACGCTGAGCTGAGCAGGGTTCTTACGCTACCTCACTGTGGTCTTCCCAGCCCACAGGAGTCTCCAGTTTTTTGACCCTGTGACAAAGTGACATCATCTACAGAGTGTATGCTTGAGAACCAGGTGATGAGGTTTCTGCAAACACTCTCAAAAGCGTATGTTTCCGTTAAGCGTTTCGATTTTGTCTTGGGCCACCTTAACAACCATACTTGACTGCACGTGGCCACGCGCCCTGCAACAGCTTAAACAAAATCGGCAAAATCAGAGGCAAAGTCTCTACCCTGGTTCCTGGGGGATAACTAGGACCAGTTTAAGGATAACTTGTTTAAGGATGTCCCCACGTCTCTGCCATGAAGATCTTCTACATCTCTTTGGCCCCATAGCGCATACGGGTTCACCTGAACTATTGTCTTCCTACCCATACATGCATTAAACAACATGTTAAAAGTGACTTGACTTAATGGGCTGGTGTACTAGGTGGATCACAGGGACAGTCCCCAGCCTCTGCCATCAAAGGTAAAAGCACAGAAGCAATGACACCTCAGTTGGGAGGGGGACTCAAAGAAGAGGGGCGCCAACCCAACCGTGGCAAAGGGGAAGGGCTTCTGGATACACCTGTGTTAAATTGAGGCCCTAGCCGACAAGAGATATGGGACTCCAGGCTGAGAGGGAAATGGGGGTCAGAGGGACCTTACCACGCAAGGGAAACACAGGCAGACCGATCCTAGCAGCTAGCGCACAGGGAAAACCCAAGGCATCTCATGGGCTATTCTAAGCCTTTGTCATCTTTCTCAAAGAAATGGGAAGCGTGTACGTAAGACTCATCCCGAAGGAATGACATATTCAGATTGCCGTGGCAGAACAGACTGCTGGCCAAGTAGACTAGAGGCGGGAAGGCTACATGGGGACCGCGGTGGCAGTAAGTCCACTAGGGGATGCCACTCCACTCAAAGGCCGTAGCAGGTCAGATGCTAGCTGGCAGCGGTGACTCACGTTTATTCATTTGTCCGTCGCTGAGTAATACTATAGAATTGCAGCCCTTTTATCGACAGGTCAGGCTAGACATACAGGACCGCCAAAAGTAAACACCACAGAGCCCGTTCTATCAGCCCTCTGCTAAAGAATAGATGTCCAGGAAAGTATTTCAAAACTATCAAATGATAAACAAAGTCCACTGGTTGTGTGATTGATAAGGAAGTGAGGATCTGGCTCCTCCACCAATGGTTCCCAATGGATCATTAAGCATCAAAAGCACAGAATAAGGTAGTCGGTACTCTCCAGAATTATGTTCCTAATATTCATCATCTGAGAAGATTATATGATCTTGTTGTATCTCGCTCATGAAAAGTAAGAAAACCCTGCCTGCTTCCGAATCCATCATCCCTCAGGTAGAAACAACTGTTTGTAAGTGGAATGGAAATTAAACCAATAAATTAGAAAATTACCAGAAGCTTATTAAATGTGGCCATGTGCTGAATCAAGCAGAAACTCTTCTGCTGTGCTGGGACAAGTGATTAGGAGTTACGAGGACAAGCTTACCCAGAAAAGGAACAAGCAACCAGAAAACCAGGGTTCTGAGGCAGGCAGGGGCGTCTGAGAACTGCCCCCCACCTCCACAGATTCCACCTGGCGTCTGTCGTGATTCACCGCTGGGTCCTGGATGCCCTCACCCATCCCTTGTTGTCCAAGCTGCAGCCTAGCATTCCTGCCGTTCCTTCACCCCACCCCAGCACAACCACCGCCCTCCAGGAAGCAGCTGTGCCTGCTGGGGCGTGTGGAGCCGCTCCTCCCTTAGAAGTGACTGCTATTTTTGTGACCTCTTAGAGGACTCCTCTGACCTTTCGTCATTCCAGAATCAAAGTGGCCAGCAAGAGGGAAGACGCATTAAGCAAAACTGCTTCCAGCTCTGTCCATTTCTCTCCTGACACACTGCTCTTACCACATCGGCTCAAATCATTGCCACCGGTCTGAAATCCCAGAGAACGCCCTCTGTGGGTGATCGCCTCTCCTGGATACATTCATGGCTTAATTCAAGGTATCTGCGCTCCAAATGCTCAAAGATGTACAAGATTTGTTCATTGTGTTAGAAATCTTCTAACTAACTTCACAGGAGAAAAAAAACAACTCTCAAAGCCACAGTGGGACCTCAGCCTGTCCACAGCTGCCCTCCAGGTAAACGCTTGGTATCAGGTGACAGCCAGCGACACACTCCCAGCACAGAGTGGCCATCTAAGCGATGACTGACCGGCTTGTCCCTGGTTTGGGGAAGACTAAGCTCTTCATCCACCACCGCCACCTCCTTCTTCTCCCACCATGAGAGTGGGGATAAGTTAGTTTTAATGTCCGAATATGGGGATGAGCTCCCGGTGGGAGATGAGCAGGAGAAGCTAAGCCTTGCCTCCCGCCAGGCTCCTAACTTTCTGCTAACCATCCAGGGATTTCAACAGTTCTTATAGTAACCTTGGAGGAGAGGAACCCTGAGCCACACGAAAGTGGCCCATTTGGTCCGAGCTGTTTGACTGTCTCAGAACACAGGGTGAGTCACCATTCGGCTATTTGAAGAATAGATGCTTAGAATAAAGGCAAAGTAGACTTAACAGCCAATGCTCTTAGAGGCAACCCCCTGGGCTGCACAGTGGGTCCCGAGTGCAATTCCTTTTTCTTGTCTGTGGCTTATACGCTCATGGGTTTTCCGACACAGAAGATGTTCTGGGCAGTTTTTCAAATGGATCAAATTTGTATGGACTTCAGACCCCAACTCTGACTATACAAAAACTCTTTCTTTTTTTCTTTTTGTTTTTTGAGACAGGGTTTCTCTGTGTAGCCCTGGCTGTCCTGAAACTTGCTTTGTAGACTAGGCTGGCCTGGAACTCACAGAGACCCGACTGCCTCTGCCTCCCGAGTGCTGGGATTAAAGGTGTGCGCCACCATGACCAGCTCAACAGGAAAAACTCTTAATTACTTATTCAAATATACCCAAAGAACAGACTATATATTTGAGACTCACAGTAAACCACAGCAAACACATTTTAGTAGATATCATGTTTCAGCTCAATCATTCAGCAAAGCTGGCTTGAGAATACCTTCTGGATTCCCCAGCTGCTCTCGTGGGGAAAGCAACTGAACTGAGCCACATCGGTGCCTAGCGAGCTGGGGAGAGGCATGACAAATATGGAGCTGGGTCTGCCTCCAATCAGGTCAGAAACTGGAGCTGAGCATGGGGGGGACACTGAAGGGCCAATCCGTTCCTGCCACCATCGAGGGAGCAGTCAATCTCCAGCGTGGGATTTGCTGAGGGAAGACGGGCCTGTGAGTTGGCTCCACCCTCTCTGCAGGTTACACAGACGTCCGTCCACCTTTGGGGACCTCTGATGTGCCCTGTGATGCTATGAGACATAGAGGGCTGTGTGAACCCCATACCCTTTCTCTGAGCGTATTCCTTGCATACCATCCCTGCTAAGAGTGTTGCAGAATATTTGTTTAACTATGCAAAGATGAGTTGCATTTGTTTAATTATGTAAAGATGTGTTGCTGTTTTACCTTGCCTGCCCAAGGCATCTGATTGGTCTAATAAAAGGCTGAATGACCAATAGCAAGGGAGGACATATAGGTGGGACTTCTGGTCAGGGAGAGTAAGTAGGAGGAGGAATTTAGACTCTAGAGGGAGAAAGAAAAAGAGATGCCAGGAGATTCCAGGGACCAGCCAGCCAGACACGAAGGAAACAGAAAATTAAGACATGCAGAATAAAAGAAAGGTAAAAAAAGGCCTGAAGGAAAACATAGACGAATAGAAACAGGTTAAATTAAATTAAAAGAGCTAATGGGACAAGGCCGAGCATTCATAATTAATAAGTCTCCTTGTCTTTATTGGGAACAGATTGGGGGTGGGGGGGGCAAAATAACCAAGCTCTGTTCTCGAGGTGCCTTGCTCCCCACTCCAAGGTCAGGCATTTTGTGGGTCTTCCTTGTTGTTCTCTTCTCACGTTCCCTTCACCTGAGCTATGGTTTATAATGCCGACGGGTCCCAAACCAAGAGAGCGGGAGGACTTACGAGGGAATGGTCACTTTACTCCCTAGGTCCGTGACCAGCGCCCCAGTGATGAAGAACTGATGAATCCAGAGTAAACTCTCCTACAAAGGGGTTTGTTTTCCTGGGTCTCTCTCCCCCTCCCTCTCTTTCCCCCTCCCTCCCTCCCTTTCTTTCTCTCTTTCCCTCCTCTCCTCTCCTTTCTGGGCCTCTCTCTCCCTCCCCTCTCTCCCCTCTCCCTCCTGGACCTCTCTCTCTCTCTCTTTCTCTCTCTCTTCCTCCCTCCCTCCCTCTCCTATCCTTCCTAGGCCTCTCTCTCCCCTCCCTCCCTCTCTCTCCCCTCTCCTTCCTGGGCCTCCCTCCCTCTCTCTCCCCTCTCCTTCCTGGGCCTCCCTCCCTCTCTCTTCCTGCCCCCCCCCATCTCCGTTTGCACACATCTATCACTACCCCTTTAGGAGAAGGAAATGGGTTGGTCAGAAATGCAGCTCCTGGAAAACAGGGGTTAGAAAGTAAGGTGGAAGAGAGAGGTGATTAGCATGGCCACACCCAAGAGTTCAAAGCCGTGCAGACTGCAACGCTGCCACCAGACCGGCATCCGCTCTCCTCATACTGACCTTCAAAGGGCAATCCTCAAAGAAACCATTTTTATCATACGGTCCCAATTTAAGAAGCCCAAAGAAGCGGGGAATTTGCACCAAAATTAGTGCACCACAAACTAGATTTAGGGGCTGCCTATGCCGTCTACTGTTGATTAGGGAAAGGTGTATCCCAAGATTAACTAAAACCGTAAGTTTCCCTCCCTGGTATTCACTGTTGCCTCCCTAACTCCAGACACAGAGCAGGTGCTCCACAACTCCCTTCTCATGACTCATCACCACCCATCCGTGTTCATTCAACACGCTCAGCCACTCTGCCTCGTCTGTGCTAGTTTCGTAATAAGGTCACGTAGGGTCTCACAGAAAAAAAAACATCTCCACAGGTAAATGTTCTCAGTCCACAGGTAAATGATGGCAGTGTTTTGTATCACACATGATTTGGCTCCAAAGAATTTAGTAACACCTATAAGAGAGGAAGATGAACATACAAACACACCTCTATTGGAAGAAAGCTGCTTGTTTGTCCCTGGCGGCTTAGCCCCGAAATAATCACACAGAGACTGTATTAATTAAATCACCGCTTGGCCCATTAGCTCTGGCTTCTTATTGTCTAACTCTTACATATTAATTTAACCCATTTCTATTAATCTGTGTATCACCACATGGCTGTGGCTTACCGGTTAAAGTTCTGGCGTTTGTCTCCAGCAGAGCTACACGGCTTCTCTCTGACTTCCTCCCAGCATTCAGTTTAGTCTCCCCTCTCCCCATCTGCTGCCTACCTAAGTTCTGCCCTATCAACAGGCCAAGGCAGTTTCTTTATTCACCAACGGTATTCACAGCACACCTCCAAACATCACTCGATGGCCACAGGTCTCAAGGTGAAAGACCAAAGGATACTCAGCTCCACAGACCCACCAGTCTCAATCTCAGTACGGTAGGAACACAGCACGTAGAGCTAAGTGTATTCCTAATGCTCAAAGGCATGCTTTGCGTGCACATTGACACCTAAAGGCAAGCCAGCTATTTATCTGGTGCTCAGACAGACAGCAACGTGTTTTCTCTCTGCAGGCCAAGCTGGCTGCGTTGGCCTCCAGAAGACAGAGTGGGTAGGCTGCCAAGGTGAACCCTTCCCGCAGGATCTTTAAGGCAACTGAAACTACAAACTTTCTACTTGACTTAGAAACACTGTTACTCGGTGAGCTTCAAGCCCTGCAGCAAGCACAGCCCGGAGCACTGCACAAAACGAGGCTCCAGAGGGTAAGGAGAACTCTCCAAAGGAAGGCATTATTCATCTGCTTGTGCCGCTGGTCTGCAAAAGCAGTAGGAAGCTCTGCTTTTGGCACAGGCTCAGGTTTCGGCGCATCGTCTTCCAATCACTTTCCTGGTTTTTCTAAGAGGAACCCAAACAATATCCGTGAGGCGATTGTTCCAAAGATCCCACTTGGAATTTTGGGGGCTTTTTCTTCCTCCTCTAATTGGTTTCCACACACTATTTCAAGATCTCTATTAAATATATCAAACGCATTTAACCTTTATGAAAATGAATCCACCTGATTAGATGCTGGGAGGAACAGCTCGTTAGCAGAGCGTGGGTAAATAGTTTCTCGGCTCCAGCTAAGCACAGCTCACAGGACACCCGAGGTCTGGGCCTTCTTCTCATTCCGCCACTGTCGGCCTTGTGTGCTACGCCTGAGCATAGAAAAGTCCCCGAGTGAGTAACACGCCTGGATCTGCTTCAACTGCGAGAAAGCTTTCTGGCTGGATGCCGCATGCTGCCAATGAGAAAGCAATGTGTTCCAGGTTGGCCCAGTCTCTGAAAGAAAGAGCTGGTACTTCAAAAGATATACAACTAGGTACTGTCACTGAGTAGCCATTTAATGAAAACTAATGTCTCAGCGTATATTCGGGAGGCCCAAGGGAGATAGTTTTAGAAATCACCCGGCAGTTAAGACTTCGGGGCTCATTACGCGGCCGCAGAGGCTGGAGGAGAGGAAGAACACTGCGCTTGGGAAAGCCTTCGCCTCTGGTGGCAGGATTTATGATGCTGTTTCCCCCTCGATGTCTTCCGATTTGTATTCAGCGTCACAACCCCGGCTAACAGGTGCATCTGCAGCTCCCACCAAGCGACAGCCGCGAGGGAGGAAGAAGCCAAAGGTTAAAGTTAAACAGAACCAGGTTCGAGGATGGCCTCTGCCCCTCGGTTGGCGCCTTGCTTGCTTAAACAAAGTGAAGGAAACAACAACCCTGTGGTGAGCCATCCCAGTCACGAGAGCCACCTGCGTGAGAACACAGGCTCTATCTAACATCCGTGTGTGAGGGACTGTGCCCCACTACAGTCTCCGAACCGGTTGCCCTAGTCTGAAAAAATGTTCAAGAGACCTGGGGTTGCGGTCAACAGAGGCAATGACTTGCCACCTCACCTTCAAGGTCGCTCCTAAGGAAAGAAGGGCTGTTCCCTCTGCATTTCACTCCGCCCAGAAATCCACCTGTCTCTGGATCTCTCCACGAACAACCAGGCATCAGCCCACTGTGGCTGCAGGGCAAACCTGTGAGTCTGTCGTCCCTCCACTTCAGACGCTCCCCCCCAGCTCTCCCTCCTAAATGCCTATGCTTCAGGAAAACCTATTCAACAGGACCTGGCCCTTGACTGTCTTTGCCACTGAGGTTGGCACGTTACCCAGACTGACTGGACTGAGTCCTTTTATAGGCTCTGACTGGACATTTGAGGAGTACGGGTTGCCGCGGAGACAAAGGTACGCGTGTCACCATCTCCCTCTTCCCAGATCTGGGAAGGGTAGGCTTTCTCCCTTTACACCAACATCATCACACTCAGGGCTGCTTCCTCTGGGCTTTTTCCTGAAGAAAAACATCTTTTACTCTCCCAAGAATCGGTTTCTAGAAAGCACAATCCCGCTGTCTTGAAATGGTAGGCAATGCCAGGCAGCCCACAGCTAGCCTTGTCAGCAAGCACCCAAATATATATAAAAAAAAAAAAAAAAAAAAAAAGTCAACCTACATCACTCCTCCAGCCACCGAGGAAGTGGGCAGAGACCTAGTTACTACCAAAAATAAGGAGTGAGTCTCCTGTGTGCAAATGGTACCAGCAGAGTCCCTGGCATTTCCTATCATAAAAATATAAAAGGTTCCTATAAGTGGAAGAGGAGCGGGGCCATTTTCTCACTGCCATCTGCCTAAGCGGCCTGGCTTTGCCGGAAGACACAATCATTTAGTTTACCATCCACTTCTTTCCGTGATCTAATGATCTCCACGTTATCAGGCCACTCAGAAAAATCACAGCTACCTCCCGCGTGGCCTGAGTTTGGGTCGTTTAAATCCCTAGAAGAAACAAAGAAAGATCTGGGGTAGCCAATGGGACACAAATACCAGCGGGGTGTCATGAAAACTGGAGTCGGTTCCAAAGCCGGGAAGCCTATCCAGCCACTTGGATTCTCACTGAGGTCGAAAGATCCCATCTATTTTTAAAATGTTGGTGTCACCATGAGGCACCAAAGATGCAGTGTTCGGACAGAGGTAGACCAGTATTCACCGTGACCCACGGACTCCTGCCCCCGGACCCCACACCTGAGAGCTACCTGGAATCACCAGGTACAAGGGTTAAGCAATTACGCAACAGGAAAGCGGCTGGGTACCATTTTCCCAGAGGCGTTTCTTCTGTGGAAAGCAACAATGGTGGTAAACCACTGACCCCTCCTCCTCAAGGTGCACCCGGGACACTTCTGTCCTGTGAGGTGACAGAAACACACTGGGTTTTTAGCAACTGTGAGACTCAGTTTTCCGCTTGTTAAATGAATGGGTTGGCCAGCAGACTTTGCTGTTGTTCTCTCCAGATCCAAAAAGGTCCCAGTTCTGCTCAGAATACACAACTCCCACCAAGTTTCCAAAAAAAAAAAAAAAAAAAAAAAAAACATCTGAGCGATCTGTCCCAAGGGAAATGACTTTCGGCAACAAAACCTCCACGCCTGGCTGAACACAGTCACCCCTCTGCCTCCTGCGGCTGAGGGAATAAGATGAGCCAACGACTTCCGTCATAAACAAGACGCTGTCCGGTCAAAACGTTAGGATGAAAGAGCAGACAGCCAGACAGGATAAACTCCCACATCAACAGACGGGGTCCTGTCAGAAAATGTCAACAAGCAAAAGACTAACCAAAAGAACCGCAACAACATTCACGCAAAGTGACCAGAAACTGTTCACGAGACAATCCTTCAACGTTCCATGTTCTTCAGAGCATGAGAAGCCACCTCTGTGATCCACAGGTCCCTCTGACATGCCTGATACCAGGGGACCTGGCTGCCACTCCCAGGCCCCTTGTCCAGCTCTTCCATACAGTAGTCCTCTGTGTATGAACAGTCCCACATCTTTGCCTTCAAGCAACTGATGAGCAGAATACGTATTATTATATCTGTAGTGAACATATAGATTTTTCCTGCCTTTACTCCCCAGGTGACTTTGTATAAAAATGATAGAAGTGGCATTGTGTTGATTATAACATACACTCTAAAGACTCTCGGAAGCACACAGAAGGGTGAGGGCCTGCCGCTGGTATAAGGACCTGCGTGACTGTCTGGGTTTCCCCATGGCCACACCGGGGCGAGCTGTGGCTTTTGCTGGTTCTGTGACCGCTCCCACACCAACGCCCTGTTGAAGGGCCAGTTTTCCAGACCCATGGAAACTGCCCAGTCCACTCCCCACCTCCCACACGTCTCTGTCATGGACTGAAGGAAGATCGCACTTCTGGGGGTCAAGAAGGGAACCCTGAAGACTTAAAGACTGAGATACAGAGGAATGGGGGAGACCTGGGGAAGACTGAAGCCTCCCTAGTTTCCCAGGCTGGGGCGGGGGAGGAAACGGGATTTTTGAAACCACGTTTCCAAACATGGTAAGACTGGGGTGGGGGGAAGAACGACTCGGTTGGTAATGTGTTTGCTGTGCCAGCACAGGGGCCTGAGTTCAATCCCTGGCACTCACATAAGAAAAGCCAGGTGTGGTGGAACTTAAAATCCCAGAGGCATCAATACCTGTGAGGGAGGGGTCTGGGGGGTTGCCAGCCTAGCTGAATCGGTAAATTCTAGGCTGAGGAATCCTGCCTCATAAAACAAAGTCAACAGCACCTGAGGACTCGAGTTTGGCAAGCACGTGCTCCTGCACACACATACATACACCTGTGCACACATATGTACACCTGCGCACACATATATGTACCTGCACACACATACATGCACCTGCACACACATACATGCACCTGCACACACATACATGCACCTACACACAAGCACCTGCACACACATACGTATACCTGCACACAGATACGTGAACCTGCACACGCATACGTATACCTGCACACAAGCACTTGCACACATACATGCACCTGCACACACATACATGCACCTGCGTACACATACTGCACCTGCGCACACATACGTGCACCTGCACACACACATGCACCTGCACACACACACGCACACACATGTGCACCTGCGTACACATAAAATAATCAGTGGGCAATCAGCTCTGCACATTAACAGCTTTGGGCCATAGCTCTATTGTCCGTCCCCAAGTGTGAGAGACTTCTTTCATTTTCGTCCAAAAAAGATAAATTCTGACTCAAAAAATAAATGCGTACTCTAAGTTACCTTATATGAAGAACTCAACAAGAATACAAGTTCTGTTTCAAAAACAATATACAAAGCAAAATAATCAGCCCCTGGAAGCAGGTGTGAGCTGAACTGAGGCCCTGACGGATCCCCTCGTCTGGGAAGAGCAAGGTGGGGCCAAGGGGTAAATGGACTTCAGGTGTGAATCAATGAGGCCTCTTGCATCTGGAGGAGGAGGAGCCTGTGTGCAAAGGAAGGTCCGCCGCATCTCCCACCAGAAGATATTCTTGTGGGGGGGGGATTAGAAAAGCTGCGGCAAAACCAAATAAATAAATAAAATATAAATACATCGGCTCTCACAGCTCCCACAGAACTCTCAGGGGAAGGGGATACACATCTTTAATCTCAAAAACCCAAAATAAATTTTTTAAATAGGATGTACTTTATACCCTTGCTGGAGAATTAAAAGAGCTAACCTGTAAGAAGTAATTAAAATACTGTATCTATTCTAGTTTTATTAAAAATAAATTTCCTATTAGAAGTGGACACCTGGGAGGACCCTCTTTGGACATCTGAATTTCCAGCATGCACATGGTTGTGTAGACAATTAACCTCACTTTTGTTTTCATTGCCATTTTCTGTACATATGTGTGTGTGTATATATATATATATGTATATATAAACACCAATTTTTCTTAAAGTCCTATGGTAGTTTTAAATACTTCAATTTTCTTCCCATCCTCCCCCCCAGGTAAAAGCATTAGAGCTGATAGCGATGGCAATCTGACCGTAGGACACAATCTACAGGTATCTCTTACCTAAAGCACGGGGCTCACCTAACAACCACCTTTCTGAATCAAAACCACTATCGATCAGAGGCTGGAAAGGCAGAGCAAATGCCAAGTTTATCCTGGGCACAGGAGTCGATTACAACAGTTCAGAACCTCCTTCAACTTCTTCCGGCACCAGAGAGGATTACCTAGCCAAAGCTTTCAGTGCCTGCTGGGGAGGCGGGGGAGAGCAGAGGTGACCTTGGCTTGGGGTTGCCTGACCCATTTCTGGGTCACGTGATAAAGCCTTTGTGGATTTGAGAGACTCAAGACCTGAGCTGAGAGCGTTGGTGTGGAAGCCCTGAGTATCGGGTTTCTGTGTCCTGCATGTCGATTCTTCTGACGGTATTCAAGTGTAAACTCTAAAATAATTTAGCTTAATTCATGCATAATTAATAGTTTTAACTGAGTAAAAAAGAACATTAAATTAAGTTTAGGCTTTTCTCCTATATCGCATTTCAAAATAAATCTCGTTTGGAGGAATTTGATTCCTAAGGAAGAATGACTTACGTGGCAAGGAATGGGATTTTAAGCCAGAAACAGAGCTGACGATCTTGTAGTCATCAGAAACCAGTGGTCTCTCTTTAAAAAGAACTTAGAGGGTGCTGTGGGCTAGATATCGTGCTGACTCTTCAAGTCTGTGAACACATCCCCCTTGTATAAGCTTTTGAGTGAAAACGCAAAAGTCTGCACATAAACCCTTTCTGGATATATAAAATCTCTACAGATCTCTCTTCCATCCTCCATGCCTTGGGAAAGAAATGCTTCATGGCTCTCCCTGGAGAATTCTCCTTACAAATCAATGACAAAGCATCAGTATCTCTTTTAACAATTCTATGATTCCTAAGATAAAAATGATCAGTATCTTTTACTACAGCAAGGCCAGCCATGCACAAGGTGATACATCAAACATCACGCATAAAGCCCTGGTAAGAGACCGGCGATATGTATGTTTTAAACTCCCTGAAAACTAGAGGGGACTTTAGCGCTGCTCTAACACGGACTGTACATTTGAATCCCAGGGGAGCTTTAGCAATACTGATGCCCGGGAAAATCCCACATCAATTAAATCGGCACCAAATACTCATCACTTAAGTCAGATGGGGCCCTGTCGAAATTTCCCAGGTGATTTTGGTGCACAGGAGAGGCCAGATACCACTGCCCTGGTCCACCTCAGTCTGCATCATACGTCATTCCTAAAGTTACACATCTGGGATTGTGACCCAAATTATCAGGTTCTTCCTTATCTATTACAACCCCCTCTTTCCTAACTATTCCTCTGACAAATCTCAGGGTTTGGGACCCCAGTTTGGACTTGATGCCCCTAGAGGTACCAGAGATCATCACCCCACCCACCAGGCCACAGCTGTCTTTATGCCCAGCCGTTCGCTGTGAGGTGGTGCACACCATCCCCGCCACGCTCACCCCCAAAACAGCAGCCTGATTTTCAATCTATATTAATGGCTTCCTTTATTGCTTCTACCAATCCATGTTCCTCTGATAGTTCTCCTTTGAAGAAATAATAACAACTTCTTCTAAGGAAAGAAAAAACTTCATTTGATGGAAAATTGAATCTCGGGTGCAAGAATGAACTAAAAAGCCTTCAAATAAAGAAATTGCTTCGGGGCAACTTGAGAAGAGGCTAATTGGCTGACAGTGAGTGCTCTAACGGTTTGTGTTCAGGAGGAGTTGAGAGCCGACGGGAGGCTTGAAGAAGCAGTGTGGGGGGCTGGCAATAGGCCAGGCTCCTGAGTATCGGGGTCCCGCTGAACGGCTGGCCCTTTTCCGGGATCTTCAGCACCGTTAGCCTCCACAGATGTAGTGAACACTTCTTGATAAACGACCTCTAGAGTGAGACCTCCGGAAGGCCATTCCCCTCAGATGTCCTCTCTGATCTCACGTGCTCAAATCCTACTAGTTTATTATTAGACATGACCAGGAAAGTGTCTGCTTTACTAAAATCCAATACATTGATGACGGAAAGGAGACAGAAGGCAGAACTGTAAGAAAGAGGTGTCAGAACATGACCTAGCTGAAAGAAACGTGGACCAGGAATCCAAAGACATCAAATGCAGCCCTGCTCCTCCCTTTTACAAATGCATTTCTAGAAGCTTCCACTTCCTCATGGACAAAGCTAGAATGTCATCTACCCCCAGCTCCCATGTGTGGGTTTATATGGAAGACCAAATTAAAGGTAATTTAGGTAAACCCTTCTAAATCTGTACATAAAAAAGGAAAGATTGAGAGATGGCAAGGAAGACCCACACGCCTGCCCAAGGTGGACTACCCGGGGCTGCGAGGAGAAAACACAGGCCCACCTGGTGCCATGCAGTCAGGCACTATTATGGTGAGTAAATACATGGTGGTGTATGAGAGAGAGAGAGAGAGAGAGAGAGAGAGAGAGAGAGAGAGAGAGAGAGAGAGAGAGAGAGAGAGAG
>NW_026067986.1:3698742-3700211 GCF_014885135.2 Alexandromys fortis | reverse complement strand
GAGAGAGAGAGAGAGAGAGAGAGAGAGAGAGAGAGAGAGAGAGGAAAGGAGAGAGAGGAAAGGAGAGAGAGAGAGAGAGAGAGAGAGAGAGAGAGAGAGAGAGGAAAGGAGAGAGAGAGGAGAGAGAAAGGAAAGAGGGGAGAGAGAGGGGAAAGAGAGACAGAGAAAGAGAGACAGACAGAGACAGAGACAGACAGAGAGAGAGAGACAGAGACAGACACAGAGAGAGAGAGAGGCGCAGAATGGTGCCTGTCCTGTGAAGAAGGGTAAATCTGAAGAGGTGAAGGGGTGAGGAGTGGGCTAAGGTAGGTGGCCTGCTTGCCGCCGGGGCCACGTGATGTCTGAGCCTGGGCTGCTGCCAAGATCCATTGTCTCAGTCCATGAACCTACTGCAGCCGTGGTCTGTGTTGATGCCCGCGCCTCCTGTTGCCGTCAAAGGCTCAGAAGATGGGACTGCACAGAGTCGGCCCCACCCCTCACTGGCTGCAACACCCTGGAGAGCAGGCCCTGCACCTCACCCGGGCAGCAGGGTAGCGCCCATTCTGTCAACATCTCTCTCAGAGATGAGGCCACTGGTCTTCAGATACATGTTCATTTTCCCATGTGTATATACAAATAGACATTCTCTCCAGATAAATTCTATTTCTCACTAACTATGTCCTTAAAGAGCACAAACGCGGGCTGAAGTACTGGCTGCAGAGAAGGATGCAAGGATTGCCCTGAGAAGGGGAAATAGATGAGATCTCCTGGGTAAACTGGGGGATGGGGAGCATGAGGGATTGGGTGGGGCAGGTTGGGGACAGGACGGAGGGAGAGAGTAATGAAAGAGATGTCTTGATTGGGGGGGAGCATTTCGGAGTTAGGGAGAAAACTGGTGCCAGAGAATCTCCCAGGAATCTACAAGGACGACCCTGGCTAAGACTCCCAGCACTAGTGGAGAGGGTGCCTTCCCGTAATCAGATTAGTGACTGCCCTAATTGTCATCAGAGAGCCTTCATCCAGGAACTAAAGGAAGCGGATGCGGAGATCCACAGTCAAGCACTGGGCCATGCTCTGGAAAGCCAGCAGAAGATAGGGAAGAGGGATTGTACAAGACAGTCATTACAGGGGAACCCACAGAGACCGCTGACGTGGGCTAGCGGGAGCACACGGACTCTAGACCAACAGCTAGGAAGCCTGCATGGGACTGGCCTAGGCCCTCTCTGTGCGTGACAGTTGTGTAGTTCGATCTGTGGGTGGGGCTCCCAGGAGTGGGATCAGGACCTGTCCCTAGTATTTGAGCTGACTTTTGGGGACCTATTCCCCATGCAGGGATACCTCACCCACCCTTGATGCAGGGGGGAGAGCTGAGTCCTGCCTCAACTTGATGTGCCAAGATTTGTTGACACCTACGGGAGGGCTGCTTCTTTCTGAAAGGAGATGAAGGAGGGGTGGATGGTTTGCGGAAGAGAGCAGGTGGGGGGGGGGGG
>NW_026067986.1:3637040-3697062 GCF_014885135.2 Alexandromys fortis | reverse complement strand
TCGAATGGCCTAACCATATCCCACAACCTCCGGGTCTCCCATTAGCTCCTGGGCTGCATTCTCCAAATTAAGAGAGCTATGGTAAAGGGCACCTGGGAGAGCCGGGCGTGGTGGCGCACACCTTTAACCCCAACACTCTGGAGGCGGAGGCAGGTGCATCTTTGTGAGGCCAGCCTGGTCTACAAAGTGAGTTCCAGGACAGCTAGGGCTGTTAACACAGAGAAACCCTGTCTCTAAAAAAAACAAAGCAAGGGGGCTGGAGAGATGGCTCAGCGGTTAAGAGCATTGTCTGCTCTTCCAGAGGTCCTGAGTTCAATTCCCGGCAACCACATGGTGGCTCACAACCATCTGGAATGAGGTCTGGTGCCCTCTTCTGGCCTGCAGACATACATACAGACAGAATATTGTATACATAATAAATAAATAAATAAATATTTAAAAAAAGCAAGCAAAAGAAACAAAACAAATAAACAAAAAGCACCTGGGAGGTTCTACAGGGACAAGCCCAGAAAGTGGCCATATCATCCCTGCCCCCATATTCTACATGGGGGGGGGGTGGAGTGGGATTTTCGGTCCAGAATTTGGTTACCTGGACCCACCCCATTGAAAGACACACTCCTAAACAGGCCCAGAAGGGAAAGGATCTGATAAAATAGTGTCATGGCTGGCTAAAATAGTGTCATGGCTGGCACACAAGAAGGCAGAAGGAAACCAATTTGGACTTCTCAAAACGAGACAGATGGCCTGAGTTGCTGTCATAGCCCATGCTTCTTAAGGAGAAATTCCGCTGAGGCTGAGTTATCCACCAATTAGAGCCCTTCCTGGGCCCTAGCTACATGGGATGGTGGCTCCGTGCTCCTCGGGGACAGTAGTTCTCAGCTGGGGCAAGTGTGGAGAAACATGATTAGCTGCCACCGAAACTTCACACACACCCGAGATCTAGGTAGCCGCACCTGTGGGCAGCCGCAAGGGAGACTGTAATTGACCTGAACTCTACAAAAGCGCCTACTTCTCCAGGTCCAAAAACTGGCACCTGGTGGTGAACACGATTCCACAGCCTCTTGTCATTCAAGATCTATCCATAAAGAAGAGAAACCACTCAGAGCCTGGACAGGAATTCCACGCCTACTTGGGAATTTTATAACCGGTTTCTACTCAGCAAAGCCAAGAGAGAAAAGAGGTAAATAAGACTCCCCGGGGGGCTGGAGAGATGGCTCAGTGGTTAAGAGCACCGCCTGCTCTTCCAAAGGTCCTGAGTTCAATTCCCAGCAACCACATGGTGGCTCACAACCATCTGTAATGAGATCTGGTGCCCTCTTCTGGCCTGCAGGCAGAGTACTGGGAATACCGTATACATAATAAATAAATAAATCTTTAAAAAAAAAAAAAAAGACTCCCCGGGCTGCTTAGGGAAATCAGACAGTCTCTGCAAAAAAGGATGCATATCGGGGATCCTTGACCACAATTAACAACAGCTTTCAAAGCTGCTAACATCACCTGCGTGCGTGCGTGCTCAGCCCGTCTGAGAAACCGGCCACCTCCTCCCAGACTGCCTCTCAGCCCACTCGCTCCGACAGCCTCCCTGAAGGCAGGACTCATCTGGCCCAAACAGCAGTCAGGCTACCAGGCCCCTCTGCTGCCCGTGTTTCCTCCTCGTTACTCCTTCCCTGTCCATTTTCCCGTGTGAAAGAGAACACAAGTCAGCCAAGCAAGGGTAGAATTCTGTGTTATACCCACGGCAACCAAAACATTACCTCCGGCTTGGAAAATGTTTTTCAGGAAGCTTCCTTCGTGTTTGTTACTTTGTCTGATCCTCCTTCGCTATTCTCCAACCTAAAGTTCTCTCAGGTACCTTTCAATGGTGGGGGTTTTTTTGTTTTGTTTTTTTGTTTGTTTGTTTTTTGGCATCAAACTGACAACAGTTCCTTGTACAATCACAGCCACCACGCTCAGACAGCCCTGCTAGGATGCAGGGCATCATGATGCGGACGGAGAATGTGAGAATGTGGCTTCGACCACTCTGCCCCTGTCACTTACTAGGGGAGCCCACAGGCAAAGGGCCAGGCTAGGTGTTTTCTGCAGTTGTTCACTGGTTGGAGATATCAGTATTCAGGAAGGGTGATGGTGAGGTAAGGCAGGTATCACAACTACTCAACACACAAGGGCACTGGTGACGTCATAACTCGAATCACAAAACTAGTAAGTGACAGGGGCAGAGTCCCCCAAAAACCAACCAGGAGACTGAGTCCTGCATGTAAAAGCAAAGAGACTTTATTCTTATTGAAGCTCAAACCTAGATTCTGTGTGTCCAATGTATTGGTGCAATCAGAGACCCAAGCTCAGTTGGGGTGGGGTTTGTATAATGTCAGAAGTTGAGGTGAGGAATTTCTAAAGTTCAGGACCCCTGATTGGCTGACCTTTATCTAGGGGTGTCCTGGTGAAAAGTGCTGGGTGTGTGCTGGCAGGTGATCCTAGCTATTGGATGGTCTGTTCCTGGGTGGTCTCGGTTTGTGGTCTTTCTTGGAACCAGGTACTGCCTTAGGGTAACCTGAGACTCGGACCTCTATTGAGCTTGTCATGGCTGGGTCCTACATTTGGGGTTATATAAAAGGACAAAATGAATTGATACTGCTAGAATCTTCTACATGAGCAAACATGACCTCTACTTGAGCCTTCCAAATTCAAGTACTTATTGACTATTTTGTCCTGAAAGGGACCCAAAAAATAGTTTAAGAATCAACCTCTGGGAGCTGAGGACATGACTCAGTGGTAAAGAGTTGCCTAGCACTTGCAAGAGCGTGGGCTCAACGCTGTGTGAAGACACAGCCTCTGCCTTGCCGCATCTTTGAAAGAGTGGAGACTAGGATATTTCTAAAGCCATTAAAAAGAATTATGTGTAACGGATGGACAGACGGATGGAGGGACGTACAGAAGGACGGAGGGACAGATGGACGGACGGATGGATGGGTAGATGGATGGATGGGTGAACGGACGGACAGACGGATAGATGAATAGATGGATGGATGGGTGGACGGACGGATGGATGAATAGATGGATGGATGGGTGGACGGACGGACAGACGGATAGATGAATAGATGGATGGATGGGTGGACAGACAGACAGATGGATAGATGGATAGATGGATGGATGGGTGGACAGACAGACGGATGGATGGATGGATGGATGGATGGATGGATAGATGGATGGATGGGTGGATGGGTAGACGGATGGACGGATGGATGGGTGGGTGGACGGACGGAAGAACGGACACTGGTTTCTTGTCTTGATTCGGTTCTGTGATACTGAAACTGTCTTTGGTACCGGCAGTGCTGCGGTGTGGTACCGTCTACCAGTCTGCTGCTAGAAGTGTGGCCTGTCTCATTATAGAGCTTCCAAATGAGTTCCGCATTCTTTCTCTGTTTATCACAAAAACAGTCTTGACCTAAATCCTGAACTACTAATCTCTTCCTGCAACAAACTGTTTGCGGGGGGAGGGGGAAGAGTCTGAGAAAGAAAACAAGGAAGAGTGGAAAATGTTTCAGTGACTTACAGAAATACAGTCTCCCTGGGGAAAGGAGGCGAATGGCCCTGTTTGCAGCGATGCGAGCGGGGAGGAAGGAGGAGGGACCACGCACGCGCACGCACTACTCGGCTCTTCACTCACGTCTGCTTTCAGAAATATTAAAGGCCGAACGGGCCAGAGCGAGACAGCAGCGCCTCGCTACGAGTCAAGGAAACGGACGGGAACAAAGTGTTCTTTGAGGGCCAGCGGGCCGCGGCAGCAGGCAGCTTCGCCAGGGATCAGGGCTGAGGAGAGCCAGGGCAGACCCGGTTCCACACCAAACGCAACTCTTTTAAATCACTTGCCATCGATTGTGGGCCGTGCACAATAGCCGACTGTCTTATTTGATCCCTGAGAATAGACCTTTGTTCTTCTACAGTGCCTCATCCTCGAATACTCCAGGGCTGGTTGCTATGCTTGGAGAAATAGGCACAAAATACTGTATCTATTCAAGAGGAAAAGGAAGCAACTATTAAATCATCTTTTCTGTGAACTTGCGCTGATCTGTAAGTAAAACACATTTGGAAAACAACGATTTCCCTACCTCTGTTTCCTTTTCATGCTGTTTGTTAACTTAAAAAGTAATATTTCTGTGTCAGTGCCCGCCTTTAATCCCAGCACTTGGGAGGCAAGGGCAGAGGGATCACTGAGTTCAAGGCCAGCCTGGTCAGCTGGTACCAGGACAGCCAGGGCTAAACAGGGAAACCCTGTCTCAGAAATTAAAAAAAAAAAAAAAATGGGGGGAACATCAACATTGCTTGGGCCCCAAATTGAAATCATTTATATTCATGAAACTCTGTGAGATCCCTTTCTATAAGAAAGGGTTCTAGTTGGTCAGTCAGCCCTAGGGACATACAAGCTGACCCTGCCCTCTTCCCCCCCCCACCTTGTCTCCCACAACAATCAGGAGAGAGGGTCCTGGACCTCACTATGGCAAACAATAGAGTTGGCCCTGGTGGTGTGAGTGTGGGTGGCCTGGATCTGAGGACCTGAGAGCTGGGGAACGGGCCCCGCTCCTTGCTGCGGGCTGCACCCTGGAGCTAGCCTGGGCGGTGCTGGAGAACTCACCTAGGCAGTGAAGATGAGGAACAGCTGGCGGGCTGACCAACCAACCCAGCTACCATCCAGGCTCGGAACCAGGGCTATGAGTTGGCCCACCCCAACATCCACTTCATCTGTGAACTGTTGGAGCGTAGGAAGGAGATGAACTTAAAGATCCAAAACAGCAGGAACTCCATGACACAGGACAACAAGATATCCAAGAGATAGCCAGTGAGAGCCTTCACAAGTACATACACACACAGGCTAGCCTTCACAAGCACACACACACACACACACACACACACACGGGCTAGCCTTCACAGGCACACACGGGCTAACCTGGACACGCACACAACACGCACCGTCCCATGCATTCCGGAAGCATCCCAAGCACTCTCTTTGCAGAACCCTTATAAAACCGTACGGGGCTCGGGTTAGTGGCCGACATCTAACTGGACAAACTCTGCCGGCACAGACCTGTTTTCTCGCCTTCGGTACACGGGTGAGCGCGTAAGAAATGCCCAATGCATTTACTAAATGAATACACAAGGCAGGTCCGCGCCTTCTGGGGCAGGGGAGGCATTGGTGTTGAGAGCGCTTGATCCAGACTTCTGCCTCTCATTTCCCCGCGCGCGCGCGTTTCAGAAATTAAGGCTATGGCTCGCAGCTCGTCTGGTGAGGGCCCATTCTCCAGAGACACCTTCTTGCTGTGAATCTTCATGTTGCTAAGGAAACGGGCTACTCCAACCACCTTCCGTAACCCCCTCCCCCACACTTCTTCATACTACCACACTGTGAATTAAGTTTCAACACGGGAATTTAGGGCATAAGCACATGCAGATGGGGGGGGGGGAATAGGAGAGATGGGTAGCCCCAAGATAAAGGGGCTAACAACCAAAGAGTTTTACTAATAAACATGGGATTTATTGTGTGTCAACTGGGAACACAAGCATACAATGACACGTATGAAAACCAGCAAGCACACCATCTTAAGCTAAAACCTAGGAAGGTGACTGAACACGCCTCCGCGAATGCCAGCCACACCTCCAAAGCAGGAGAACTGCAAACCAGCCCTGAAGGCTATCAATGCAGCTGCAGCCAAAGCTTCAGGTCTCATGTCTACCAGAGGGATATATGGTAATTTTTTTAAAGGTATGTACAAGACTCTTCAACAACTCCCATTGGTATAATAGGAAAATGATGGATTTGTGCATGGTAGAATATACATCTGGCGCGTGAAGGAAAATACTTCCTATTTCTTATCAACTTGGCAGGCAGCACGCGTCACCTGCCTAGAGACTGGAGGGGCTTTGTGCAGGGCCGGTGGCTGCTCCAACCTCCTTTTCCTGGGGCGCCGCCTGTTTATCACACTCCCGATGTTGACTCGCTAATAACCCTTTCTGTTGTCACGCGAGACCCTGCATGTTTCAAACTTCGGGATTCATACGTCAGTCAAAACCAATGCTAAAAGATAGGAAAACAGAAAACAGAGGAGGGGTCCATTACAGCACCCTCAAGGGCAAATTACTATTCACCTTCTACCATAACGAACCCAACCAAGGACCAGCTTCGGGTTGACTCTTGAAGAGCCCACGCTTCCTCTGAACAGCAATGCTAACCACCTCTTCGGCTGACCCAAGTTCGTTATCTATATTCTAGTCAGGGCAAACGCACAAGTGTGTGCGGCAGACTGTGGGCAGCTGATCCTGAAGGTGTGCACATGAGGCTTCCTTTCAGAACGGTGTGTGAAAAGTTTGATTTACAAAGCAGATGAAATCTGAAGGGTGGAGTGTGGATAGGGATCAGGGAAGGAAGGGAGGAAGCGAAAGGCATCTCGGGTTCTCCTCGAAGCCCCGCACCTGGTGACCCGTTGCCCAGTCAAGGACGCCATGAACACGACGCAGTCACGTGGGCGCTGATTCTGACCAGCCTTTGAGGAGAGACAGGGAAGGGAAGGAGGGCAGGAAAGATTGAGATCCACCTGCAAGCCCACAAACGCCTCCATCCTGTCACGCGTGGCTCTCATCTCAGCCTGCCCGCATCCCTCCGAGAGGGGCTTAAACTCAGAGTGCCGAGTTCTGCTCAGGATCCCATTCTTCAGGTACAGAAACTGAAGTGTGCAGGTGTTTGGTAACTTGTTCATAGCTGCACAGTTAGGAGAAAGACAGCCAGAAGTGGAACCAGGTGATCCAGGTCCAAGTTCGGTATCTATATATAACCCACGTTCTAGTGGCATAGAACCCAGGCTTTCCAGGCACGCCGCGGTCCTTCTCTCGCTTCCTCGATACCTGGCACGGTGCCACTCATGTTACGGTGGCTATGGTTTGATTAAGAATTCATATGCTAATGAATGAACAGTTATTTCATCCTAGCACACTCGTTATTTTCCAAGCATTTCTGCTTCTGCCTGAAGTCTCATCTCTGGACATGACACAAGGCAAAGAAAGAGAGAAAGAAAGAAAGAAAGAAAGAAAGAAAGAAAGAAAGAAAGAAAGAAAGAAAGAAGGAAGGAAGGAAGGAAGGAAGGAAGGAAGGAAGGAAGGAAGGAAGGAAGGAGGGAGAAATGCAAAGGAACTCGTTAGGTGAATGGTTCATTCCTCACTATTGGAGGTGGGGTGGGGTAGGGCATTTAAAACAATTCATCATCCACAGCTCTGCATCCAGGCATGTCACAGACCCCAGCGGATGAGAACCACCAGGTACGTGTCAGCAAAACTTGGCTTCCCCGTTCAGAATACTCATTCTGCACAGCCTCTCCTTTCTTTTCTTAAAAGAAGGGTCAGCTGGTCTACCATAGAAGTCCCACAAGCTGGAGTCCTGAGAACCGAGGGCTCAGCTGACTGATTTGTATAAAACAGGCTTTGTCTGGTGACAATTAAAGTCAAGGCTCACACTTAATTCAGGGGTGGTACTGCCCACAGTACACTGGACTTTCTCATATCAATCATGAATCGAGAGGATGCCTTGACAGTCATGCCCATAGGCAAATCTGAGGGAGCTAAGTCCTCTGTAGGAGGAAGGGGGCCACTTGTTCCCACTTAGACCTGAAATAATCACATAGAAACTGTATGAATTAATTAAATCACTGCTTGGCCCATTAGCTCTAGCTTCTTATTGGCTAACTCTTATATTAATTTAAGCCATTTCTATTAATCTGTATATTGCCACATGGCTGTGGCTTACCAGCTAAAGTTCCCAGTGTCTGTCTCCAGCGGCTCAATGGTGCCTTCCTCTCTGACTCCTCCCTTCTTTCTCCCAGGATTCAGCCTAGCTTTCCCTGCCTAGTGAAATTCTGCCCTGCTATAGGTCCAAAGCAGTTTCTTTATTCATTAATGGTAATCACAGCACACAGAGGGGACTCGTCCTCAGCTGAAGTTCCTTCTTCCTACATGACCCTAGTTTGACAAAAGTCAAACTACACACTATGGAGGGAGAAGACCCTCTGGACAGACAAGAGGGAGGGACTCAGAGCAAGGTAGCATGTGGTGTCCACACAGAAGGACATACTGAAGTGTCTGTGAGAGTTGGTGGAGGCGCCAAGGTTTTGCTTAGGTAGGACTGGCATTTTTACCTCTGCATGAAGAATTAACTCTACTAAGCATATAATGACTTAACAATAATTTTATTACGTTAATATGATCATTTGGCTCTAATTATATAAAAGGTCACTTTGGTTATGAAGATCCTCCTAAAATATGCAGTTGACAGAGAATTTCTATCAAGTCAGTTACCCTTCCTCAAATAAGACAAGATTCTGGCTGTGGAAGACCTGGACCTCTTCAGTTCTGTCCACTCTACATGGCTCAGAAGGCGGCAGCCAGCAGCACAGTGACATTCAAACACATCACTGGGAATCCGATTTTTTTTTTAACAACAGAGCAAAGAAAAAAATACAACCTCCTATTTATTTTAGATGCGTAATTTCAGCAAACGCAGCCATCAAGACGCGCCCTCTCTCCATCAGCTGCCCGAAAGTTTATTTTTAAACGCACAGTCCAAATATTGAAGGCCTGTTCCTTCTACAGCTGCTGCTGGACCATCCATCACCGGGGTACAGGTTTATATCCAGCCTCACCAAACGTCTTACCACGTTACAATCTTGCCTTTGAGAATAGTTTTCCTGCTGATAATTAAAGCACACGAGCTCCCCCACGTTTCACTTTGATTACAATGTAGCTTCAAAGAACTTCTAGGCAGAGAAGACCGGCTAGCTGCGCTTCCAGGTTAAACTGTAAAGTACTATGTGACGAGGAGTTTATATTTCAATGAAAAGACATTCCAGAAACGTGACTCTGTTTTATGAATTAACTTTTCCTGGTGTCATAATTTTTAAAAGTACTGCGGTAAGTTAATTAATTGATTAAAAGTATTCCTTTGAGGGGCTGGAGAGATGGCTCAGCAGTTAAGGGCACTAGCTGCTCTTCCAGAGGACCTGGGTTTGATTCCCAGAATCTACATGGTCACGCATAGCCATCCATACCTCCAGTTCCAGGGAATCCGATGTTCTCTTCTGAACTCTTCATTATCAGAAACACACATGGTGCACAAGCATACAAGCAAGCAGAACATTCATACACATCAATTCCTAAAGTATTATATTAGACACTGTCAATCAAAATTCCCTAAGGAGGTTATTGTCATTGCAATAACAGAATAGCCAAGTAAAAGTTCCCTAAGTATCTTGGACATTTCTTCCTCTTTTCAGAGGCAAGCAAAACCAGGCTCTATGATGTCACCAGAGGTCCAGGCTCTGCCTGCCTTTTTGCTCTGCAGCTGTGGTTATGACAACCATCGTCTCATGACTCCTAGATGGCTTTTGGAAAAACACATTACACAAGAAGGTCCAACGCGGGCAAGCTGGGGACAGAGGTGCAAAATGGTGACCCATCTCCCTACGCCCCTCTCTTGCTTATGAGGGAGAAATGTCTTTCTCAGGAGACCTCAGCTGACTTTCCATTCAGTTCCACAGACCAGACCAGAATCATATGCTCATTTCAAAGCAATCTTTACTAAATGAGAATAGGATGGTCCTAATTAACTGAGAAACCCTCGTTCTAGACATTTAACTAGTCCGGAGTTCCATTGGCAAGAAAGGAGGTGTGGCAACCAGGGGTCCTCCCAAGCCAGGACCGTGAGTAGCTTGTACTGATGGATACTCAGGGCATACGATGTTTTACTATGTATCAAGTGTGCGTTCTCTCACTTAGTTCTCTCTAGCTCAGAGTCAATATCGTCCCTGTTTCTCAGATGAGAAGGCAGGCAAAGGGTGCTCACAGAGCTTCCCCAAGGTCTACACCTAGCTAGGTTGTATAAAGAGGATTTAAAAGGCAAGGGGCCAGCTAGGCAGTGGTGCTTGCATGCCTTTACTCCTAGCAGAGGCAGGTGGATCTCTGTGAGTTTGAGGCCAGCATAGTCTACAGATCGAGTTCCAGGACAGCCATGGCAACACAGAGAAACTCTGTCTCAAAAAAACAACAAAAGTTATACTTGCGAACACAGATACAGCAGACATTATAGATGTGGGAAGTCCTTCTGTAAATGTGTTGCTCTTATTGGTCTATGGCAGGGCAAAATATAGCTAGGCTGGAAGAGATAGAGATAGAGAGAGAGAGTAGGCAGAGTCAAGGAGATGCAATGTAGCTGCTGAAGGAGGAAATGCCAGAATCTTACCAGTAGGCCACAGCCTCATGGCAGATTAATAGAAGTGGATTAATTTAAGATATAAGGTCTAGCTAGGAATATGCCTAAGCTATTGGCTAAGCAGTGTTGTAATTAATATAGTTCTGTGTGATTATTTGGGTCTGGGTGGCCGGGAAACGTTTCTGCCTATGCTTTATGGTGGGAATACCTTTGAAAATATCTCCTAGTTCTCATTGTTAAAGTATTTACTAAAGGTTTTTCTCATTTTTAGTTTTGACTTTATGTGTATGGGTGCTCTGTCTGCATGTATGTCTGTACACCATATATGTGCCTGCTAACCACACAGACCACACGATGGTATCAGAACCCCTGGAATTTGGAGTTACAGATGGTTGAAAACTACCATATGGGTGCTGGGAACTGAACCCAGTTCCTCTGCAAGAGCAACCAGTGCTCTTAAGCACTGAGCCATGTTGCCAGCATCAATTTTCAAAAAAATTTTAAGTCCACATAATATTATTAAGAATCAAATTGTGTTTATTTTGCAGAAGTAGGGCTCAAAGTCAGGGTCTCACACATACCAGACTAAATTCTTTCAAATGTTTAGCATCAGAAATAAAAATATAACGACTATCTTCATTTTTATAGGTTTCTTCTCCATTCGAAGTTTTTCTTTAGAATATGTTCCAAAGAGTGGAATGCCTGGGTTTGAGCATTTGGGTGATTTCTTCTCTCCAAAGCCAATATGTTTGGATGGTGGTGGCACAAGCCTTTATTCCCAGCACTTAGGAGGCAGATCTCTGAGTCCAAGGCAAACCCAGTCTGCAGAGGGTGTTCCAGGACAGCCAGGGCTACACACAGAAAACCCTATCTCAAAGAACTGACAAATACAAAACAGCAAAGCCATTGTGCACTCCAACGGAATGAACCGATCAACTCACTGTCAGAAATGGAAGAATACCCCCACTTCCTGAAGTCTCCCCAGATTCACCTTGTTCTGACTTGTATTCTCCGCATGACCATAACTTTGCACCGTTAGCTTCTTTGCAATGTAATGGGAGGTTCCTCCGCGCGTGCTGGTGGGGTTTCCTCCTGCCAAAGACTGTGGATATTCTTGCTCCCCTAACCTTTCTGGGTCTTAGTCCTTCTGCAATTCACAAATTTCAAAACAAGGCTGGCTTAATGTCCTTTCTGCAAACCGAATGGTTGGTGTCAACAAACACTGGGAAGACCCATCTGAGCTGCTTCCTCCAGCCTCCCAAATGCCAACTACTGGGGCAGGAATTTCAACCTCGGTATAAAATTATAAACAAGGATATTTCCATTGCCACATTTTGATGTCTACACCTTAGTCCTTGCTGTCACAGTCAAGCACGGTCTACGCATGGAGGACTACTCTTTGATCTGTAATAACCGTCATCGTGAGCCTTACACTATGTGCTCTTATCCTGGAATTGCTGGTAGGGATGGAATCAGAAGGAAACAACGCCGTCTTCAGACTTTGTTTTACTCAACACACGCCACAGACTGCACTTTTTAGACTCCTCCACTCTGCCTTTATTTTTATTATATTGCTGTGACCTAAATATTTATTCTCAAACCAGAATCGCTGAGAGTGGTTTAAAAAATACACAGCCGGGGCTGGAGAGATGGCTCAGTGATTAAGAGCATTGCCTGCTCTTCCAAAGGTCCTGAGTTCAATTCCCAGCAACCACATGGTGGCTCACAACCATCTGTAAAGAGGTCTGGCACCCTCTTCTGGCCTGCAGGTAGACACACAGACAGAATATTGTATACATAATAAATAAATAAATATTTAAAAAAAATACACAGCCCTATCCCTCTGCCCCAGACCCAACCACCGAAATCAAAATCTTCACAGCCTCTAAATTCACACTCTCAAAATTATGCCCCAAGTTTTCTAATATCTCCTCTCAACCGTTCTCAATTTAAGCCTTGGGAAGAGCCGTGAGCTAATACTTCTGCTCTTGCGGACTGCCGGGCACTTCTGCAGTGTTTGAGAAAGCGCTGCTAAAAACCCGCTCATTCTGAACTAGCCTTCTCCTACAAGACTACAGGGCTGGAGACACGATTGGTCGGCTTCTGTAGTTCCTGACCACCTGAAAGTCCCAGGTTGCCCTTCTTGATGGCCAGCTTTTATCACGTGATATCAGGATCTCCAGCCTAACTGCAACTGACCTCCAGCTGCTTCCCTAAAGGAAGCATTCGGGAATCCTCGGTGCTATTATAAGTTTGTGGTTGTTGTGTTTGCTTTATCATTGGTTGGTGCTGTTGTTATTGTTGGGAGGGGGCACATATTGTTTGTTTGTTTGGCTTTGCTTTTTGAGACAGGGTCTTTCTATCTATAGCCCTGGAGCTTCTGGAATTTACTGTGTAGACCAGGCTGGCCTCAAACTCACAGAGGTCCTCCTGTCTTTCACTCACAGAGTGCCACCATGCCCAGAGGTTGGTTTATTTTTTAAAAAACACTCAAAAATGAGCAAAATTTCCTGGGATGGAAAAGGCATATCCATTCATAACTTTTCTTTTTCAAACGTTTCTTAAGTGTTTTGTGAAAGCTATCTTTATGCTTTAGGGAAAAATAAGTGAGAATCCATAAAATCTGGTGGCAATGCCAATGTATTTACCTCCCAAATAAAAGGAACTCCCCTTCCTGTCAGTTACACATTGTTACCAACTTATTCTAAGTTGTCAGTAAACACAACAGTCAAAGTATTCAATAATACTGATATATGCGTTAGGCAATTATCAATTATCTACTCATATTCCACACAGGTCAATAAAATGGTAGTTCAATAACATCTCCAATAATGTCAACTTTTCTATTCTGTTAATATGAATTATCTTATACAAAGGGGAGAATTTGGAAGCTGGGAGGATATTAATGCAGATGCTTTAATTATGCCGACTCTATGCCAACTCTCCAGGTTTGTCCAGGTAGATGTTTCATCCCCAAAAGTATTCCAGCAGGACCCTTTCCAAAGTGGGGAGGGAAGGAGAAGGGAGAGGAGCAGAGAGGCGAGAACGGGAGGGGGATAAGGTCCTGGGTTTAGCTTTATATTCCGAGTGCAGACCAGAAAAATGAAACGCGGTATGAGGTGGGCTAGGAGCAGGTACACGGCACCCAGGGATCCTGTAGTTGACAAAGGAACGGTCATTTCCAGGCGCACACTGTTGCCTCCAGCACCAGAGAGCCGTTACTAGCCCTCCTCATTCTAGAAACAACATTATCTTCTGCCTAGGACCATTGAGAGATATTTAACGTTTCTTAGTTCCACTACCCCAGTGGGAGTATTCTTTATCCAATTCCTGTACTACACAGGAAGCAATTCCTTGGCCCCGTGAACAGAAACAACCAGAGGTATTCAGTATCTTCCTGCTGGATCTCCTCTCCAGACTTGTGGCTGGATCCTACGACCGGCCAGGAACTTCAGTACTTCGTGAACGAGCCTGCTGATGGCTCCTAACAGTAGAGGGGCGTGATGACCCAAGTGTGACATTCCCTGTGTCCCCTCATGGTTATCCTTAGAATGTGTGCTGGCTTCCCTAAATATGCTTAGAAAATCAATGTCATGGATATCTGTTTTAATACCAAAATTATGTTTCTTTAAAAGCTAGGTCTAGCCGGGGCAGTGGTTGGCAGACACCTTTAATCCCAGCACTTGGGAGAAAGAAGCAGGTGGATCTCTGTGAGTTCAAGGCCAGCCTGGTCTATAGAGTGAGTTCCACAACACCCAGGGCTACACAGAGAAACCCTATCTCAGGGTGCGGGGTGGGGGTGGGGGGACTGGGGAGGAGGCCGACACTGAGCCTAAAGCCGATAGTCCATCATTGAAGGATGGCAGAAAGAGCATAAAAGCCAGAAAAAGGTGAGGGCAGGAGGGAGGGGGCGTGATAAAGAAATCTCATTTCCTGGAGTAATTACATCTGCAGATGTAAATTCCTGCACCAGATCTCTACAAGATTGAGCCTACCGTCCTGCCACGGGAGGGGCAGGGGTGGCTCATACAGCCTCCTCCTGAGTGCTCACACAGACAAGAGCTGAGGGGCAAGGAGAGACATCTTCTTCAGTGGTGTAGCCACCGATAGTGCGCATGCTCCTGAAAGTCAGCTCCAGCCCAGGCTCCTGCAAAACCACACTAAAGAAACTCACTGAGCTGTTAAAAAAAAAAAAAAAAAGACAAACTTTCATGGGAGACTACATGGGAAGAGGATTAACAAGAGTTGGAGGGACGAGAGAGGATGAAGAGGATTGAAATACATTATATGTGTGAAAATGTCAAATGAAACCAATTGTCATATGCGATTAATATATGCTGATAAAGACATTTTGAGAGAAATAAAATGAGGTGCACACCCGCTATCATCTACTTTGTCCATGATGCTCCCGGTGTCATCCGTGAAACACACTCAAAAGCAACTCCTGAGACAGTTGTTCCGCGCTGCTGCCCAAAGACCCTGGGCCACAGCTGTCTGCACCGGGATAGCATCCACTTTAGGGAAGCCAAAAAGGGCTCTAATGTGTGAACGTTGGAGAGAGATGAACAAAGCTAGAGTGGGTCCCTCTTTGGCCGAACCTGTAGGCAGGTATTCCACTACTGAGGTCCAGAAGCACAGCCTGACTTTCCAAGAAGTCTGGAAAAGTAGTCTTCAGAGAAGGAAGTGAGGCAATGCGAACAAAGGCCCAAGGCGAGAAGTGAAAGGGAATTTAGCCTGTCTCCCTGTGGATGTCCAAACCATGCACCATCCTTCTGGGACGGATACCCATCCATGTCGAGGCTGAGCTGCCTGAGGTGCTTGCCTCAGCATGCGCCAATGCACTCACCTGAGAAACACGAGTCAAATGACAAAAGCCATAGACAAACTAAGGCCATCCGAGGCCCCAGTCGCTGAGGAGAATCACATGCTCAATCATGCTTTGCCCCAACAATTCTGAGGTGGGGGAGGCGGAGGGGGAGGGAGGGAGACAAAACTTAAACAACCATGCAGGCTCTTGCCTGCATATAACTGGAATCCTGCTTACCTAGCGAGAAGCAAGTAGATCTAGCTTGCCTTTAACCGACATAATTTAGAACTGGGAATCTGAAAATTACAAGCTACGAGTCGGAATGCAAACCACAGGCCTGCACTGGGGCAGCACTCTGGAGCGCATTTCTGCCAGGCCACCACTTGGCTGCTCCACTTCACGGCTGCCACCCCCGATGGTGCAGAAAGAGTGGCCTGTGGCGCCCAGCCAGGTGTCCCACCAGCAGCTCCACATCGGCCCAGACAAGTGAGCTGGGAGTGCAGGCTTGGAATGCTGGCCCAGCCGACAGCGCCCCAACTAAGAACCTTTCCACCAGATAAAAATGATGTGTAATCCTCTGTCTGTATACACTGCTCAAGAATAAGGACTCTTGACCTAACGACTCTGAAACTACAAAAATCATTCAGAAAGGAATCTTGAAATATTCCTAATTTATACTTTCTTTATGGAGACCATTTTGAATACGAATGACTTAAGAAAAAAACGTATGGATGAAATGTGATGTGAAACCATAGTCAAAGCTACGGTAGAACTCTATGGAATACACAGCACTTCCGTGGAATTCTCTAGAGAAGCAAATAATCTAAAACCAACGGGGAAAGAAAGACAAAAACACAGATGTCAGACGGAGGAGGAGTTCAGCAACTGAAACAATGGTCAGGCTGCTCTGTCTGGGATTCTGAACTCCAAGGGAGGGAAGACTAAAACCCTAGAAAAGGCTCCTGGGGCCGTCTTTGACGGACCTTTTAACCTAAAGGTTCCAAAACATGATCCCTGCTCAGTAACAGCTTCACAGAAGACACACCTGAGCAAGGCCCAGTGAAATATCAGACATCCGGGCAGACCTGCCCTCCCTGAAAACAGCAAAACTGAGGCTCACTGCGACACTGCATCTAAGGCTCACTGCAACACTGCATCCAAGGCTCATTGCGACACTGCATCCAAGGCCACTGCGACACTGCATCCAAGGCACACTGCATCCAAGGCTCACTGCGACACAGCATCCAAGGCTCACTGCGACACTGCATCCAAGGCACACAGCATCCAAGGCTCACTGCGACACTGCATCCAAGGCTCACTGCGGCACTGCATCCAAGGCTCACTGCGGCACTGCATCCAAGGCACACTGCGACACTGCATCCAACTCACACTGCGACACTGCATCCAAGGCACACTGCAGCACTGCATCCAAGGCACACTGCAGCACTGCATCCTAGGCACACTGCAGCACTGCATCCGAAAGGAAACCAAACAAAGCAGGATAAACAGGAAATGGAAGGCTGCCCTCAAACATGTTCAGGAGCACCGTTCTTATGATACAGACTTCTAAGGCCTTTCTGAAGGAGGCATGTGCAGCCCCACACTCTGACACAATCCCCAGTAGAAACAGATTTGAAGCAAAGGCCTCTCTGTTGCAGAAAAAAACACAGGAAATGAAGGGTCCGAAGGCTGTCACAGATAAACAAGCCAAGCCACTGGGGGTGTAGGCCAATTACTTCCTGTGAACTTCAAGCTAATCACATGACCCAGATCCAAAAACATCTAGGTATCACCCATTAACAGCCAATTGTTCTGTAAAGGGCGTTAACCACCTCACAGGACCAAAGCCTAAGGACAAGGTCTGAAGACAGAAAGACTGTCTGCAGGCATCAGAACTCCCGAAGTTCAGAAAATGGAGGGTTGGTAGACTTCACAAAGCTGAGAGAGTAGCTGGTGGCCATGACAACCAAGGAGGACATAGAAACGCCAATCCAACTCCAAGAGCATTCTGCTTACACAGACATGGGTTTAAACACAGGTCCTCAAACTGAGCCTACCCTGGGACCTGCATGGGGTGGCTATCACTGCTCAGAATTTTCCCAGGTCAGGGGACAAGGTCTATATTTGGTCATTTTACCCTGGAAATCACCTAGCCAAACAGACGCCATGAAGACCTACCTCAGAGTTGGATATTGGGGAATTCAATATAATTCGACAACCATCTTTGAGGGGTTTTTGTTTGGGGGTGTTGTTGTGAGAACAGACCTCAGAGTCTTCTACCTCCACTTCAAGTGCTTGGATTACCAGACACACGCTATGTCCGGCCCCAACAGCTGTCAAGAGGGGGGGTCTTTAAAAATCTTTAAAGGGTACAAGTAAGAATGTTTAGCAAAACTAAAAGAACCAGGGAGGAAGGAATCATGACTTCTTGGGGGCCCCATTTTCTTTCATTTTTCTTCACACCTGAAACAATATTACATCAACACGTTTCTTTTATATTATAGGAGAGTGTACATTACAAAACCCATGAGCTAATTACCTCTAATTATCAGCCTGACGCCTCTTCCCACTCCTGTGCAATCTCTACCATTTCCCATCTCTGGGAAACCCTTTCCACACAACAGACCCCATGCCTCTCCCCTAGACCCTGGCTGCCACTATCCGGCCTTCCATCCCCACACGAACGGATGCCCCAGATACCTCGTGTACATGGAGTCATAGGTAAACGTGCAGTTTATTTCATTGAACATAATACTACCAACGCAACACCATCAAGCTTCATCCGGGTTGTTCATTCCTTTTTTTTGTCCCTTATTCTTCGACAGTTCATACATGTAAATATCGTGTTTGGGTCATTTTTACAGCCCTGTGCCATTGCCTCCCTCATCCTCTTCCCTCTCTCGGTAAACCCTTCTCCCCAGCAAGCCACCTTCCACTTTCGGTCTTTTTGGTTGTTTTGCCATGACCCACTGAGTTTAATGAACGTTGCTTCCACAAACATGGGTGGAGGTGACTTACATAGGTAATTCACCAGTGCTGAAGAAAACCAACAGCTCCCTCTGTAATCATGATTGCCAATACTTCCTGGGGGGAGGGTGAGACCTTCCAAGTCTCTGTTCTGTCCAGGATGAGCATGACAGGGCCCACCTAGCACAGGCACCCACGGCCACCGTGAGGTATGAGCACAGTGGCCTATCAGGTCCGGAACTTTGTTGTTGTTATTCTGGCTTCATTGGGGTTTGTTGGTTGGTTTCTTTCAGCCCAGGAGATGGACCCTTGTATAAATGCTTCTCCACGGAGCTGCACTATGGCTAAGTAATACTCCACTGTGTGTACAGAGCACATTTTATTTCCCCATTGGCCTGTCACTGAAGTAAAAGTTGTTTCCCGCTTGGGGACATCGTGAGTAACCATTTATGACCGTCTACTGGTGCGTCTGCCTTAAGTGGGTTGCTGGCTCACACAATTCTGCATAATTGTTTGAAGAAAAATCATGCTATGGTCCCATTTTACAGTCCGTACGTGTTAAATTCCTCCCAGCAAGTCACAAGGGCTCTGCTTCTCTCCGCTCTCATCAGCATCACCTCCTGCTTGGTTGGGCTGCTTGTTCGGCTGGTTGGTTTGATAACCATCTTAATGAGCGTGAAGTGGTATTTCATTCCGTGGCTTTGATTGGCAGCACCATCCTTAATGATTAGTGATTAACCCATTTTCTCTTAAATGGTGTTCCCAAAACCTCTCATTTGTTTCCTCCGCCTCTCTGTAGGATAGGAAGTGACCACTGCTCTGAGTAGACGCCCCTGAGGGGCTGGGCTTGCTCTCCGAGGAACAACTTCCAACACACCGGCACAAAGAAACCCAAGTTTCCAGGACTAAGGTCATAGCCTCCTGTTTGAAACCCGAAAAAAAAACATCCCAAAAGTTTCCTTCTAGGCTCTTAAAGATTAGGCAAAGCAGCCTTGAACCCAAGGCTCCTGCAATGCCAATAATGTCCACTGATAATGTCCACTGTTGTTGTTGAAGAAGTCTTGGGACTCTTGGGGATCACAGACCGTACTATTAGCATAGGCGGAGCTTTGCCAACTCAAACAAAAACAAAAAACAGCATCGTCCCTCAGGCCTCCCCACACCCTCCCCTCCCCCGGCCCTCCTCATGTCCATCCTCTTCCATCCTACCCGACACCCAAGAAAAGTGCTTTCTTGCCAATTCAGAAATACCAGAAAATGAACAACCGCTTCTAAAAGGAACTCCCACCTGAAGTCTCTTTGCCAATGACGACACTTGGATGACCACTGGCACCCTATGTCTGTCGCCATAGTTATGGTCTGAGTCTCCTGGATGACCCCTGGCACCCTACGTCTGTCGCCATAGCTATGGTCTGAGTCTCCTGGATGACCCCTGGCACCCTTTGTCTGTCACTACAGCTATTGTCTGAGTCTCCTGTTTACTGTGGAAAGACAACAGGGTCCCCAGAGAATCTAAGGCGTTCTGTTGTTAAATTAAAAAAATAAAATAAAATAAAATAAAAAAATAAATAAGATGATTTGAGCCACAGTAAACAGTATGAAGCCAACAAGAGACTGGGCAGCCTGGATTACTCCAGACCCGTAGAAAAGACTAGACGTCTAAGTCTCCCCAAGGAAGAGACAAGGACCCAAAAAGACTCAGACATCAAAATCACCTTTTCAACACGTGAAAAGAAAAATCTGGAAGGAAAACATATGTGTAAAATATACACATAACTAGAACTCGCAACTAAACATCTATCAAATACCGCGTGTGCCGGGCTCTACGACAAGAATCCGAATATACGGGACAGATCGCTGCTATCAACTAAAACAAAATATTCATGCGCTTTTATACAAACAAACCTGCCTAGTCATGGAATAGTTCCCTCTGACAGAACCGTCTGGGCCGAGAGCAACAAACAAACTCCAGACAGGAAGTAGCCAGCAAGAAGAAAGGCAGAGTTTCCTGGCACCATCTCCTTGGAGAAAAACAAGAAATATTGCTCTTCTTTAACAGAATTATTTTAGAGTCTGGTGCCAAACTACGCTGTATATCAATATGGCCAGTGACGGGAGGAGGGGCTACAAGTGAGTCTTTAATGTTTTGGCCCCGTTCCTAGAATCAGCATCATAAAGTCAGCTCTAATCACTGACAACTGGGCAACGCCAGAATCAAATTCCCATGCAGAAGGAAATGTTTTGACCTCGTCCCTGGAGGTCAGCCTTGGCCAAGGTTTTTCTCGTCTTGGTGCACACAGAGTTGTGCTCGTGGGTGCGCTGCCTGAAAATTTCTACTTGCTGAAATAAGTCTGGCCATCCCACAAAGAGATGTTCAAAGAAAGCACGTGTTTTTAACTCAGGAATGACAGACAGTACATTCCAGAGTCACTTTCCTAACATAGATGTCCGAGCAAAACATTAAGCAACAAAAGAAGACTACTGAACAGTACGTTCTGGGGCTCTCACCAAACGATCGTTACACTATGATACATTCTGGGGCTCTCAATGAACAATCCTTACGCCTTTTAAGAGAGAAGTGTCTGGGAAGCACAGCGACAGAGGGGCACAAACAAGCAAATGTCAGCGTTCCTCCCTGCAGAGCCCCCTGGTTCTCTCCTGGATATGAACTCTCCACAGGCACATCGCTGTCTAGGTGGGGATTGTATTTCCTAGTCACCCTTGCAGGGAAGTCAGCACGTGACTGGTTCTGACCAATGGAGATAGGAACCCCAAAATGCTTATAAGGTGCTCTTAGAAGGAAAAGCGGGTGCCCTCTTCATCCCACTTTTGCCCGAGATGACAGAAACGAGAACCATCTTTGCTACAAAATGGGAGCTATGCTAAAACACACACACACACACACCATATACTGAACCACACCACACAAACACACAATCATACACACACACATACCACAAGCCACACACACACCATACACACACACCATATACTAAACCACACCACACACACACACAACCATACACCACCAAATACACACACACATACACCACACACACACTATACACCACACACACACCGTATACTAAACCATACCACACAAACACACAATCATACACACACACATACCACAAGCCACACACACACCATACACCACACCACACACACCATACACCACACCACACACACACCATACACACACACCATATACTAAACCACACCACACACACACACACAATCATACACCACCAAATACACACACACATACACCACACACACACACACACACACACACGAAAGGAGGGGGGAAATGCCTCATGGAATCATTTTCCAGCCTGGACCAGTTTATGCTTAGACCGTCACAGATCAGAGTAAGCATCTGTCTCGTTAGTGCCAATTATGCATCTCCTGGGCACTCTGAACTCAGCCATTGCCTTGTGTAACTCAGACTGACTTTGAACTCACTGTGTAGCTGAGGATAACCCTGAGTTGTTGAGTCTCCAGACCCCGTCTCCCACGTGCCAAGTTACCTGCGTGCACCATTGTGGTCCCACGGACAGCCATTGCCTTGGAAGCAGATTTCACGACACGAGTAACCATCAGTGTTTGGGTTAACCGGCTGTCAACAGTCATCTTTTTGAGACTTGTTCTTGACTTTGACATACACTGTCACATCTACAGGAAGTAACCCTTCACTCAGTTCCCTTTCTAGAACGCCATCTTGCTTTATCCCCTTCCTCAGGCATCCAGCAGGGTCTCACCCCATCGTGAGCTCGTCAAACCTGCGTGTGATCATCAAGGCACCATGTCTCCAGGAGCCAGAGTCTTTCCATCATATGTAAAGTGAAACCCTTACGTTGGTGTGGTGGCTCATACCATAATCCCAGCATTTGGGGAACTTAGGTCATGGAATCACAAGCTCTAGGCCAGTCTGGGCTACAGAGCAAGACCTTTACTCAAACAAACCAAAATAAAATAGAATCAAAGGGGAGAATCGTTTTAATGTTTGCCCAGCTCCTGACTATGAGGAGATACCTTTCTTCTCCTCAAGAAGAATCCAGAGTCAGGACTCCCTTACATCTGGACCGTATACTTAGGTCAAAGTAATCCAGTCAGATTTTATAGGTTCTTCAGTTGGGTTCACGAGGGGTGGGGACACAGCTCAGGGTTGAGTGATTGCCTTACTCCTTGGATTGCAGGGCTTGAGGGAGGCAGGAGGATCAGAAATCCATGACCATACTTAGCTATATAGTAAGTTCTAGGCCAGCTTGAAACACATGAGCCCCTGTCTCAAAAAAAAAAAAAAAAACCATAATTTGCTTTAAAGGACACCAAAGTCGCTCAGTTTTGTAGTGGCAGTCACGGCCTCTTAGAGAAGGAACGGACTGTTGGCTTCTTGACAAGAATGACGAGAGCCAGCAAGCAAAATACCTTAGACACACTGAGAAGGCCCAGTGAGCCACCCGCAGAATTCGGCACACCTTAGCCGATACCCAAACAAGAGCAAACACCTCGTTAATCCACTCTACGAGCCAGGCGACTTGTTCCTCTTTCACCCACAGAAACGCGAAAACGAAAACGCGAGTACCCTTCCTGAGGTACTTTCAAAACTGAAGGCTCGGGTTGCCTCTTGCATTTACTTCCTCAGCCGCCTCTGCCTTGCCCGATAAAGACGACGGAGTGTTTGCACTGTGATTCTTAAGCCCTGAGCGTAGGGTTTCTCACGTGCAGAGAATATTATAATGCAGACCATTCATGAATGTAGCGTATAAAATGTTGCCACCAAAATACTGTGAACCAATGGCTGCCATTTCCTTTGAACCCTGGGAAGAGCCTGCCTCTCAGTGGACTAACGACACAGACCCAAAGAAAGCTGCCATTTCAACCCTTCTTCGGTGATGAGTAGAGGGCTCATTTGAATCACCTCTGTTTTCACAAACTGAACCCAATAGTAAACGTCTTTTATGGTATACGCAAACGTTTGAGAACATGACATAGCCCGAAATAGGAATCAGTTACATAGGCCCACCCGCCAGGTGGGAGCCATCATCAAAGGTTCAATCCCTTCCTTCAGGAGACCAAGCAGAGGTGGCTATCTCAAGAATTCTCCGCCATGGGGCCCCAGAGACGGCAAAGTGGTTGAGAGCGCCGTGGTTGTTCCAAATCCAGAGAACTTGGATTTAGTCATCAGCACCTATTCGGCAGCTCACAACCATCTGTAACTCCAGTCCCGGCGGGTTCGAAGTGCCCTTCTGGCCTCCGTGGGCACCGCGCATGCGTGTTGCACACAGACCCAAGCTCAGAGAAAAAGGAAAACATTCCCCTATGCGTCCCATCTGATTCTGCACCAGCCTAGAAGCTGCAGGAGCCGTCTCAGTTTGATAATTTTCAGAAGGCCTCAAATAACAGCTAAGTGCTTTCTACAGAGATGCCAAAGGAAAGGGGGGAGGGAGTGGAAAATTACGGTTGAAATCCCCATCCTTAGAAGACTCGGTTAAGCCGCTGATATACAAGCAGAGCTCAACCTGCTACCTGGCTAAGAACGCCACAGATAAAACAGACTTTAAAATGCTGCCGGTTTTTTACCATTTTATTTTTTAAAAAATTGGGTTTTCCTCTACCCAAACTGAATGACAGGCAGTTCCAAACTTTTGAACTTGGAGTGGAGGAAGCTTCCAGCAGAGACATTTAGGAGTATCACTTGAGGCTGGATTTGTTGCTCAGGGGTAGAGAGTGTGCCTGGCATAGGCAAGGCCCTGGGTTCAAAGGTTCGATCCCCAGCACCACGAAATAAACAGACAAAAATTCCTAACCCTCTGTTTAGAGAAAGGGCAGTCACATACCTCTCTGTTCCACTCTCTCCCCACCTGCAAAATCCAGGCCACACCTCCCCTACTTCCTATTTAAAGAGAAGCAAAATGGCCAAGGTAAGCCCAGCTTCCCCGTTCCTTCAGCGCAGTGCAGGCCGCTCACAGAGCCGGTTCTCTTCCCCTGAATCTACTCACAGCACCGGAGACCTTCTGTGACGCCCCCGTGAGAGCAAAGGAAAAGGCCGTGAGCCCCCTCAGGTCGCGGGGAATCATTTGTTCTGAAAAGCCCGCACTTCGGGATTAATGCCCGCGGCGGCAGGGACTTGCGTCACATTTTGCCCATACCTCACGTCACTGTTGGGGCAGCCCACATTGCGAAGATGTTTTCAGGTGAGAAAAATGTCACACAGCAGCCGACGAGTGCTGCTGCACCCGTTGTTCAGGAGTAAACCTGGAGAAACAAGCTTAGCTGAGCCAGGAGACGAAGGGGGCATAGGAACCTCCAAGGCATGATAGCGAGGCAGGAGACGGAGCATAGGAACCTCCTAGGCTACGGCAAGATTCACCTGGGCGTTCTATGACTAAAGCTCTTACAGCTTCCAGTTTGGGGTAGAAAACAAGGAAACAACCACTTACTGTACAATGCTAGTATTTTTATGTACAATATCTCAGTTAGTCCCGACATTAATACTTTAATAATATTCTTCCCATTTTTCAAATGACAAAATTGAGGCCCTGAGAAGTGAAAGTAGTTGTGTACAGTCATGCAGAATGTATGACAGAGACGGTGTCATCAAAACCGTCTGATTCTAGAGCCTGTGTACAGTCACGCAGCACTCATGACAGAGACGGTGTCATCCAAAACCATCTGGTTCTAGAGCCCGTGTAGAGTCACGCAGCACACATGACAGAGATGGTGTCCATTCAAAACCGTCTGACTCCAGAGCCCACACTGGCACCCACTGAAGGAACGGGGACCGATGAAGACAGCAGAACTGGGGAGGGGTTGGGGGTCTGACTGTGGGCATGTATTTTCTCTCCATGGTCTTGAGACTCCATCTGGACTTCCATCACCCCAGAATGCTCTGTTTTCCAACGGTGGACACCCCAGCAGGCTGGGTCTACCCACGGGTCTCCTCCACCCTAGGGAAATGGGACTTTTAAGAGGTCTCCTCGACAGTCGTGATCTAAAGCAACTGTCTGATCTGTGCAGTGCTTGCTCAGTGACAGCAATGATCTCATAAAACCTTCGAGTTACGCCGCTCTAAGGAAGAGATGTCAGGCTGGCGGAGATGGCTCCGAGGTTAAGAGTGCTTCCTGGGTTCATTCAATTCCCAGGACCCACACAGTGACTCACAGTCTGTAACTCAAGCTACAGGGGATCCTATGCCCTCTCCTGACTTCTATAGGCTCCTGCACATACATGGTGCTCACACATACACACAATAAACAATTTTTTAAAAAGAAACATGATTCTTAAGTGAAATAAGAAGTCCGTATTGGGAAACATCCAATATTTCCATTAATAACCATTAAACTTTAAGACGCTGGTACTATGCCATTTCTGTCTCTGGAGTTCTGCTTATGTGGGTATATTCACAAGCACGTGTATGTGTCCTCATCTTCTATATGCTTAACATGTTCAGTATGTTAAACTGCAAGCAGAGAGATGTTTTATTCCTGTCCTGTTCCAGGGTAAACTGGCCTTTTATAAGCAATAAAGCTCACAGAGCTTGAATATGGAGATACACACCAACTCCTCTCTCTTAAAGGAGACTTGCCAAAAGCATGCTGCTCCAAACCAGAAAGCTGTTGCCTTGGAAACGTGAACTGTAACTACCGCAGTCGCACCTCCCTAGCAAAGATGGCCAAGATCTATTTCAGGTCTTCGATGCCTCCAGGAACTGCGGATGAGTGTAACTATGGAAGCCAGCCAATCCGTAGTAATGAAGGAGCACATGCCAGAGTTAGAAAGGCTGCAATTGAGAAAGAGGAGGGAGAGAAAGGGAAGGAGCGGGAAGACAGAACTCAAACCTACCCGGGAGAGCAATCCAAGAACCACGCAGCTACAGACCGGTCCCCTCAGTGGTAGGAGCCGGTCCACTCTATTTAGCCACAGTTGCCTACAGCCCCATGCGAGGTGTCGGCAACACAAAGCTGAATGGGGTCAGCTCTTCTGCAGGAAGGACGCGCTCAAAGCGTGTTCACCTGAAGAGCACAGACACCAAGGACAGAGTGGGAAAACTCTTGGGGGGCGGGGCTAAAGCTAGAGCTTCGGAGACAACCTGCAGGCCTTGGCTGGAACTCAAATACATAAGAGTTCTTCGTGCAGAGCCCAGATGGGGTATCAGACAAAGGGCAGAGGCAACAACACGCCATGGTCCTGGCCCTGCAATTCCGGGTAGAACATTTCCATAAGCTGAAGCCTTTCCCACGCGGGACGGTTGCCGTCTCTGGCTCCGCCCATCGATTGCTGGAGGTGATGCGAAGGCTCCGCCCATCGATTGCTGGCAGTGGCTGCTCATCACGGTGATAACTAAGGATTCCCACATGCCCCAGGAATGTGACCGTGGCGCCGCCACTCCAAGGGAAAAGAGCGAGGATGCCGGGCAGATCTAAAGTGGATAAAGTGGACACACGGCGTGGGGGAGGGGATAGGATGTGGCAGAGACCAGAGTGAAGTTCTTGAAAGTCGTGCCGAGGCTCAAACTCTGTGCTACACTTGGAGAAGAGAGAATGGGTTGTTACGCAGCAAATGATGCTGGAGGCCAACGATCGTGGGGCCTGAGGAAGTGGAAAATGAAGAACGACCCCCAAGATTTTCAGCTTGGACAAACGAGCAAACACGGCGGGCATTAAACAAAGCCATGGATGTGACGTGAGAGTGTTTGGAAGGGGACAGTGAGGTAAGGCTGTGGTACCTGACAGGCATTCATGTGAGCATCTAAGAAGCCATAAACAGCCGGCTAACCGCTAGGGAGAGATACTCAGAGCGTAGGAAGAGACCTTTACCATGTCATAGGCATGCCTAAGCCTCTGGGGAGGGGTATTCCTGGGATGGGGGCACACAGGGACTAATAGAGCTGAGAGACTGAGCAGATATAACCATCTAGTCATCTAGCACCCACAGGGCTGATGGTGGTATGCCAGCCGTGCAGGAAGAGGTGACGCCACGGGCAAGATGCAGGTGAGCTCCCAGACAGTGCCACAACTAGAAAAGTCCTGGTATTTGTCAGTGCAAAGGGGAAGGAAGGTGACCACCACTCTTACGAGAAACTACTCCTGAGTTATGAGTGACTACACCGTCGGGAAAAACTCGACATAATAACTTAGATTCTGCTCTTGAGGGTTCAAGAAGCCGATTAAAATCCATCCTCCGCCCCAATTTGAACAGGGGGTGGAGATAACATGGCTAGAGCTATAAGAGCAATGCCGTATCTTAGCAAAATAATTTTATTAAAATAATTATATTTTAATTTTTTAAAAAATCCTCCTGATTTCTACCATGACTTTAGACAGAGCTCTGAAAAGCTGATAGGCCAAAGGCCCAGAATTTCTGAGAATTAAACAGATCTGCATTTTTTTTCTCGGGATCTAAGGAAGGCTGTGACCGAAAGACTGATGGAAAATAAAAAAGAAACCAACACGGAGGAGAGAGGGGACCCAGCCAAGGGTGACTCCGGAGTGGGCACCAGGGGACAGAAACACACGAGTGCTCATAAAAAGCAAAGTAATTCAAGGAAAAGAATGTGCAAAAAGGCCGAGGGATTTATAAAAATCTGTTTAACCTCGTCAGGGCTCTGGAAATGTGTCCGTCTGTTTAGCGCGATAATCCCTTGGGGCGGGGAATCGGCCTCCGTGGAGTTGCTGATGGGAGCCGATGGTTGCTGTAGACTCCTGTTTGCACCTCTCCCACCCCAAATCTAACTCCTGCTGACGTAAGAGAATCCCAGCCCCAAAGTACCCAGCTATCGCGCTAAAAGCCACGCCACCTTACGTCGGTCTCGTGAGTCAGGGCTGGTAAGATCGTGATTCTGGTATTTGCCCTCCAAATGCCTGTGGTCCATGGCCCAGCCCATTAGCCGTTTCCCACTAGGTCTGTCCAAACGCCAAACTTATTGGAACAAATGGAAACCGAAAGGCCTTGGCTTGGTTTACAAAGCAGCCGTCTCCTCCGAGGGACGAGAAGTGGCTGGGAAGTCTCTCCAGTGGGCCACTCAGAGCCCAAACTGAAGCCGTCTGTAGAGGAAGCTGGTGGGTCCAGTCCCAAGCCTGGCCTGGCCCACGGGCTTCTGGCACGTAGGTCAGGTTCCTGGGGCGGCCAGCTGCCTGCGCAGCCTCGAGCACCGGCTGGCTGGGCCCTGGGAGGTGATATCCTGAAGGCCTCAAAGCACTCATTCGCAGGGGTCAAAAACCACAAGCCCTTGTCCTGTCAGAAATGAGGGAAATCTGAGCACAAAGCAAGAGGCTCTCTGACCTGTCAGGGTTTTCTTTTAATTAATTCCTTAAGCTGATCAAAAGACAAAAGCTGAACCCGCTGCTTCACTACGCAAATCAACCGGTGTGCCCCCACCAAACACAAAAGCAACAGGATGAGGGGACCGTGTCCCCTGCCCCATGGCAGACGGAGCTCAGTATACCTCACAAATGAATGGCTGCAGAGGAGGGGAGGAGGGAGGGGGAACAGAGGAGGGGCAGCAACCGTCATCGTTGACATCACTAAGAGGACCTGGAATTTGGAAGGCTCTGTTTTGTGCTTGCTGAGATAGTGGCTGGGAGCTCAAAAACAGGGAGTCCAGGGAGAAGTCCTAACCCTGTTTCCTCAGCTATAAAATGGGAATGAATACCGTGTCCTAAGGCTGCTCGGGAATCCTCCTCAAGGAATAAGCTGGCCCCCAGCCCAGCCATGTGGTCTCCACAGACTGTAGCCACCAGCTCCCCTCAAGGCAGACCTCGACTTCAGACAGCCATGTCCGGAGAGCAAGCTTTCCTGCAGGCCTACGACTTCCCTACGCTGGTTACTGACAGGTAGATGTGAATAAGCCAAGCTCCACACCACACCGTGGGAACTTTTCCTTTCTGCTCTGCCTAAAGGCGCCCCTTGTGGACCAAGGGAGCCTCTCCGAAGCTCAGCCTGCAACACCGCCCTCCCTCGGTGCCCACACTATGGAGAGACACACGGTTGTTTCTAGTCATGTCTCGTATCTTGTTTGTTCATTCCCCCCATCATTCATTCACCAAATATGCCCAAATGCCATCGGCTAGGGGCATCCACTAGGGTGACAGCTAGGGATACCGATAGTTCGGGAGCTTCTGACTCTGTCAAGGACAGTGGACGTTTTATTTTGTTCAAAGTTCCAAGTTTTTCACCCGGCTCTGAAAATCCTGGCTTTTATAGGGAATGTTGCTCACAGATGCCGATACTGAAGGTCTCATAGTCTCGGTGAAGACTTATAGAGTGTGCCCTCCCTCCGTGGTGCCTAAGATCAAACCCAGGACCTCACATGTGTGAAAGATGAGCTTTTCCAGCTGAGCAGGACTTCAGCCCTGACCTCTTATTTCTCAAGTTCTATAAAAACGCATTGATGGCGTTCAGTTGAGTGTTTCTCAGCTTGAACTAGTTTATTATAAGACTAAAAATATGGACACCTTTAATCCCAGAACGTGGGAGACAGAGGCAGGTGGATCTCTGTGAGTTCGAGGCCAACCTGCTCTACAGAGTGAGTTCCAAGACAGCCAGGACTATTTCACAGAGAAGCCTGTCTCATAGATAGATAGATAGATAGATAGATAGATAGATAGATAGATAGATAGATAGATAGGTAGATAGATAGATAGATAAACGAAATAGGGTCATCTCATGTCTTGAGATGCCATCAATATAGCTATCCATATTGCTACACTATTTTACTATAAATCATGTTCATATTTCTCATATTAACATTATATATGTGAGCATGTGTGCATGTGTGTGTGCAGCTGCACACCGTGCATGGCAGCCAGAAGCTGATGTGAGGTATCTCCACCACTCCCCACTTTCCCTTCTGAGATGCCCAGCGCTGGGACCATAGGCAAGCACACTGTGCCATTAGCCTTGTCCACAGCATCATCCGGGATTATAGCTAGAAATCACCAGAGTTATGAGGGATCTTTTTACACAAGGCTGGGAAAGACTCGAGGAAAAATATTCTGGGCTCACCCACGGGGTAACAAGCCATGCATCACAAAAGAGTAGCCTAGTGGAGATACAGCAAACTGCAAAGAGGCTCAGCACCAGAGTGCTCCTGGCTTCCACTGACAAAGCAGCCTGTGTTGTGATCAATCCCCACCTCATCAGAGAGGGTTGGGACAAGGTCTCCCAGGGCAGCCTCCTAACGAGTGACTGCAGCAATAAGAACGGGACTGGGGGGTAAATGTGGGGACAGAGACAAGGTGGAGGCAACCTGCTGGTGCTAAGGGGTTAAGGGGTGTTGGACTAGCTGTTAAATCGTCAAGTGTGAAGATTCTCATCTAACACAGAAACGCAAGAAGAACCAACGGGGACCGGCAATGAGATGAAATGTCCCAATTCTACACTGTACTCTGCATTCTGAATGTGCACCCAGAACAAATATCTCTATAAAGGAAAAGAGATAGACACTCATGCCACTGGCCATGTGGTCTCGACTTTGATTGCCCTGAAGACTCTCTACCTACCTCCTCTTCCCTCAGCTGATATGTAAGTCATCAGCTAGTGAGCACCTCAAACCTCCGAGGCTAAAGACCTTTGACCTTGGGAATATTTGGAGCAGAAACAGGTGGTGTGAGCTGGCACGGACATTCGAGAAGAAAATACCACAGGTCCTAAGGGAAGAGCCCCTCTCCGCGCGCAATTCTCACGAGCATTCTGCGCAGTCAGCAACTCTCTGGTTTTTCCACATCCTTCACTTGTTAGCTTCTCATGTCCAGCCCCCTGTGTACGTCAGACGAAGCAGAGGTTTTCTTACGGTTTCAGGCTGGGTAGTATTTCGGAACCACAAGATTGCAGGGCTGAGCTCAGCGGGGCCAGACTGAAGAGCAGACTGCCTACCCCTCCTGCTGCCCACATTTCAGAGACTGACAAAATATTGCCTCTGGGGACTTTAAGGAAAAGAAAAATAGTGACAATGCATGCCCCTCTAAGGAGCCAGACTGTGAGTGCCAGATCCTACCAAATGCCAGGGAGGTACCCACCTGTGCACAAAAATGGTCAGATCTAATTGGGAAAAACCCGTAAGAAGCCTTCGTTCTCTACATCCAGCGAGACTCTGAGTCTTAGGATACAGCTCTGCATGTGTGCACAAGCAAGAACGCACACGCACGCGTGCACACACGCATTAACGCACATACACACACACACACACACACACACCTTAGCAGAAGTCTTCATGCTTCCCACAGTCACAACACAAACCCCAAATTTCTTAGTGGGTTCCGGGGGCCTCCATCAACTGGTCTCCAAGCAGGTAATTGCCAGGTCAGAAAAATCAGCGTGGGCCACACAGGGCCAAGTGCAGTGTACAGCCGGGAAACAGGCAAAGGAGAAAGATTAGCATGAGGGAAGATGGATGCTCCGTTCCCTTTCCCTACCGACAATCCCTCCCAGAAGATGCCCAGCGAGAGCACGGGCAAACACCGCTGGGATGCAGGGAAATGTACAAGTCACAAAAGCACAAAAGAGTCCGTAAAAAAGCGGCTTCCCTCCCTGCCCCCAGCCCACCAGATGCTCAGCATGAAAAGCCGCAGCCTCGCTCGGCACATCTGGTTTCAGTTACCTGTACCCCAGCCGCAGCTCACAGGGTTGGAGCTGCCTCCTTGGTTTAGGATCTGTCAGAACAGCCTATGTGGAGACGAACGGACAAGAGTGTGGAAGCCTTGGGCAACAAGATCCCTGAGCATCCCGTGAAGCGTCACAGATGACGTGTTTTGGCAGAGGAGGACTGTACTGTTGAACTACAAAAGTCAGTCACCAAGGGGTGCCTTGGTTACTGCATAGATAAATCAGCTACACACATGGGTCAACCCCTAGTCTGCATATATATTGCACAAATTCAAGTCACTTCTGCCGCCATACTGTCCCTGCCATTCTGGACCACATTCCCTCAGGCCACACTCAACATAAGTCTTTCCTCCCTCCAAACCGTTTGTCAGATATCCCGCCATAGCGACAAGTGACACGCTAAACCACCAGAAATCCTTCTGTGCCAGAATCGGAGTCCCGCTGTCCCCAGATAAGACCCAAAAGCTGTCAGGCCCTGACAGAGCTCCCAAACTTTACTCTTGTCGTTATAAACGTGGTTACACGAGGAAACACGGCCATTCTTTCAAACTTTCTTTAGCGCCAGGTCTGGGGGTGCACACCCATGATCACAGCGGAGGCAGAGGGGTGGTCATGAAGTCAAGATAATCCTGAGCTATACAGCACATCCCAGACCAACCTGACCCATGCATCAAAATGAATAAGTAATCTACCATAGTGATCACAGGGATTTCATTACATTAATCTTTATTTTAAAAAACTATCCCTTTAAATTTTTAAAATATATAGTTATTTGAAAGATACTGTTATCCAAGTACTTCTTGGTTTCACCTTCAACACCTGAGTCTGTATTAGTACAATTATTTTTTTTTTTTAGGAAACATGAAATATTTACCATAATTAAAGCGTCATATACTAGCAACTGCTTCACGATTTTTACTTGAGTTGCTGTAATAGGAACATGGAAATTAATATTAAACATTCAGCAAAACGGGTATTAAAAGATGTATTTGGGAGGTCTGCCCAGTGACTAACAGCTTTTTGTTTGTCTTATAAAAACTCAATAAATATTTACTGGCCAAAAGAAGATGACAAGCATGTCTCATGTTGCCTGTGTCGAGAGGATTTCGTCCTGATGAGTTTTTAATTAAACGAGCCTCCACGGCAAAGATTGATGGGTACAGTGTGGCACCATTTGCCCTGCACCAGACAAGATGACTATGCTCCAAGCTGTCGCCATGGCTCACCAACTTCTACATCCTGGTGAGAGGAAACTGCCTACACTGTGGGTTCAAAGAATTCCTCGCCTCAAGCAGAACTAGTCCAAGGACAGATGCCTTCCGGAGGGGCTGGCGATGGTTTCCAGTTCTAGTTACCCAAAATGAATCCCATGTTACTGAGAAGAAATAAAAAAGAAGGTTGGGGACCCTGCACCCTGAAAGACATTGTCTCTGCCAAATTAAGGCGCATGGAAGACAAAGCCTGATATAGACTTGTGTACTAGACCTGGCACTGCCGAGGTAGCTGCGTGTTTGCCTTGATGGTGTATTGGGGTTAATGTGGACAGGCTTGTAGCATAAGCAGGGCTGTGTCCTGCTCCTGAGCACCTCCCAAGAAGGCATACATGCATATCTAGTCACACAGCCAGGTGGAGCACACTTCTGTGAAACCCATTTGCAAAAAAACACTGAAGAACCGCACAAACAGAATGCACAAATGAGGGCCATGCTGGCCTCTGCCATGCTGGCCTCTGCCATGCTGGTCTCTGACATGCTGGTCTCTGGCATGAGGGCCATGCTGGCCTCTGGCATGCTGGCCTCTGGCATGCTGGCCTCTGGCGTGCTGGCCTCTGCCATGCTGGCCTCTGCCATGCTGGCCTCTGCCATGCTGGCCTCTGCCACGCTGGTCTCTGGCATGAGGGTCATGCTGGCCTCTGCCATGCTGGCCTCTGGCATGAGGGTCATGATGGCCTCTGCTATAACAACAGAATTCCCTTGGTGTTCCCTGAGCTTTGATTCTAGAGATTTCCAGCACCCATCCCTCAGGTCACTCAGGTTCTGTGACCAAGTAAGTGGGCTCTCCATGAAAACCAAACAGAGGCCTTTCCCCAATTTTCAGAGGAAAACGTGTAAACGTTTATATTACACAGACCCTTTTCAAACGTTTCCACTTAATTTCCCAAAATCCTAGTACCGATTACCACATGATCAAATAAAAATTTAAAATAACATATAGTCAAAAACACATTGTGAAGGCTTAAGAGATGGCTCAGAAGTTAAAAGCACTTGTTGCTCTTGGAGAGGACCCAGGTTCAGTTTCCAACACCAGAGCCATCCATAGCTCCAGTTCCAGGTGATACAACGCCCTCTTCTGACCTCCTTGGACACTGGGTACATGCATGGTGCTCCTGCATGCATGAAGTATAACATTCATGCACATAAAACAAAGGCACTTACATGGTATAGAGACATACATGCAGCCAAACACCCATACACATAGGCAAAATAAAAAAAAAAACTTAAAAAAATAAAGTCTTAAATATTAAATTTTAAGATATAAAACTTCCACTATTACAATAAAATTTTCTTCTGCTTGCTAAGTCGGGCCTTTGTTACGTGAGAGAAATAATGCAATCATAATTTCGTGGCACCTTGAACACTTGGACACTTTGAAGGCTACCAGAAGTCGTGCCCTCCGAGTAAGTCCAAGGGTCGCATGCTCTTTCTACTGCAGCTCGTTGGCATGAGTGGACTAGAATCCTACAGCGTATTCTCCAGGAAGTCACCAGAAGCCAAGGGATTTAAATTACGCAGTGCTTTGGGCTCCGGGCTCCTAGTGAACCACGGGGCCAACTGTGAGACAGGGACAGTAGCAGCTGTAGCCGCAGCCACTTGAGAAACTGGGGCAGTGGATCCTCTGAGCCCAGGAATCAGCTCTAAAGGGTTAATGAGTCTCACTGACTTCCGGTAAACACACCAAGCAGATCGTCATAGACACCTACACCTTCACCCCCAGAAGTTTCTTAAGCTATCGCCAGCGGGAGCTGTAAAGCCAACCGCCCTTCTATATCTCTCGGGCACGCTCTGGTCATAAGCTGCAAAATAGACCTCGGCTGAGCAGACTGCGGGAGAATCAAAAGGGGGAAACTGTGAAACTCCATTCTGACCGACATACAACTTGAATAAGGCTTAAAGAGATCAATGAACTGACAAGATCAATAAATTGACATAATAATACAGCACCAGGTTCTCTTTTGCTGAATGCAACCAATATCAGCGTGTTCAATGTGATCGCTTCGGGGGATCAATCAATTTTCCAGCTTTACCTTGTACCAGTAAAAGTAATCAACCATTCCCTCACCTACACAAGAGGTCTGACCCCGCAGCTAACTCTGGGTGTGGCCAATAGTGCTACCACCGCAATCTGTAAAGTAAAGGGAAGGAAGTCTGTCCAGCTGACCACTGCAGTGCTCGGCCAATAGAGTCCTGATGCTCTACCAGGATTCCCCATGACCCCAGCTGTGATCACGTGATTCTCTCTCAGCATCTTGGACTGGATAGCTTCCAGTCCTACCTGGCAATAAAACAGGGCATAGTTCTATGTAAGAGCATTTGTCTTAATTTAAAAACAATCTTCTTTTATTTTCTAAATGTTATCAAAATAGGCATTTTTTTTAAATTAGGATCTCACTGTATCCATGGCTGTCCTGGAACTCACTATGTGGACCAGGCTGGCTAGGAGATCTGCCTGATTTTGCTTTCAGGGTGCTGGGATTAAAGGCATGCACCACCACACCCCCTGACTAGGCCTGAAGATTCTTTAAAGAATTCCTAAACCCTGTGAGAATTTCTCCATCCACCTTGACCTTTTTGCGAATGCATCTCTTTACTCCCTAGAATATTTAATTTTACTTTAAACAATACTAGATAACATTTTCAGCTTTAGGAAGCTGAGCGCGTTTGTTTCTATCCAAACCTGGAAAACGTGTAACTTTGGTTAAGTCTCAAGCCATGAAATGAAAAATCTCTAAAGCTTCCCTTAAAGTTCTAGAAGGTTTATCTTACTGCTAATAAACAAAAGTCATCCAGCTCCATGATAACCTGGAAAACCCATGGAGACGGTAGAAAGCCCCAGGCCACCATGGGTTGGGAGGAGAGAAACGAAAATACAGAGCCCAGAAGTTTTCAGCACAGGGAAACTACTCAGAGAAAGACTGAAGTGAATTTGTATCCTTGACAGTTGTTAAAACCCACAGAGCAGGTAACACCAGAAGTGAGTCCTGACGTAAGCTACAAGGGTTTGGGTGACCACGGTGTATTGGCATCCAGTCAGATTTGCTGTAACAAATATGCTGGTGGAAGATTCTAGGAGCACTGGGGGGGGAGACCTGGGGGGGGAGACTGAGGCAAGGCAAAGACTATATGGAAGTAGCCTGCAGCTTCTGATAATTTTGCTATAAACTTATAATTGCTTTCAACAATAAGTCTCTTTTAAAAGATTCTTCCTGCTGGCACACACAGTACAGCGCTCGTGCCCATAGAGCTACTGGAAGTGGTGGTGAGCAGCCTGCTGAGGGTGCTGGGAACTGAACTTGGATCCTCTGCAACAATTGTGCCCATCCCTCCCTGCTAAGCTCTCAAGTCTATTTTTGTTTAAAAAAAATTAACCTTCAGATGTTACAGAAAAAAAAAACATTATATATCCTCCCACTTTAAAACTAAGTTAAGTCGGGGCTGGAGAGATGGCTCAGAGGTTAGGAGCACTGGCTGCTCTTCCAGAGGTCCTGAGTTCAATTCCCAGCAACCACCATGGTGACTCACAACCATCTGTAATGAGATCTGGCGCCCTCTTCTGGTATGGAGGTGTACAGGCAGGAGGAACATTGTATACATGATGTGTAAATAAATCTTTAAAAAAAATGAGTTAAGTCATTGCAGAGGTTAATTCTCCAGCAAGCAGAAAAGGAGAAGCGTGAAAGCAGCTGTGTTGTAGGGCCTGCCTGTGACGTCACTGAGTACTTGGCAGAGAGGATGTGTGTGTTTCTGTTTGGTCTAGAGACGAGCAAGAGAAGCCAGCCAACACCAGCCACCGGATACCAGTGTTATCTTCTAAAATCTGTTCTTGCTTTGGAGATTTGGGGGATATTTTGCTTTTGTCTATTTGTTTTGCAATTTGTTCTTTTGAGACAGAGTTTCTCTGGAACTCACCCTGTAGGCCAGGCTGGCCTTGAACTCAGAGATCTGCCTGCCTCTGTTTCCTGAGGATTTGGAGCAGGCACCACCACTGTCCAGATTGACTGTCTGGGTTGAAAATCCATTCTTGGTGCTAGAGAACACGTCACAGAAACGCCAGGCAAATCCGTTTGGCATCCACCAGCAAATATACCTCATTTTGGATCTCAGTAATAGATTTAGTATAAGGTAACCAGTCCCATAATCTACCTTCAATCATCAGGAGATTGTGGCTAATTCAGAAAGCAACAAACCAGCTGAAGTCACCACCAGATGCACCCCCTCAGGCAAGGCGTACCAGTATCCATTATAAAAAACAACACCTGGATGTATCAATATTCGAACTTAGCCTTCAAATATTCAGGCCTTCAATCACATTTACAACCCATCTGTGGTGGGTTTAAGTGAAAACGGCACCCATAGGCCCACGGAGTGGCATTTCTGGAGGTGTGGCCTTGTCGGAGGAAGTGTGTCACAGGGGGTGGACTTTTAAGTTTCCGATGATCAAGCTATGCCCACTGTCACTCTCTCACGCTGTTACCTATAAACCCAGACGTAAACTCTCAGCTACATCTCCAGTACAAAGTCTGCCTGCCTGACACCGTGCTTCCCACCATGCCAAGAACGAACTACACCTCCGAACCTGTAAGTCACCCCCCACCCCCGATTAAATGTTCTCCTTTAGAAGACTTGCTGTAGCCAGGGTGTCTCTTCACAGCCGCAGAACCCCTAATTCAGACACTACTACTTGTATCTGTTAAGCTAATCACTTACGCGGAGTAGGGCATAAGGAGAAGCCATGACGACACATTCAATAGGTCTGAAAGCGAGTCTCCATCAGACTCAGAGAGAGACTCAAATGCCGAGGAGACTGCTTCCCCAAACCCACACATACAAAGCCAGCTAGTCATCATCACTCGCTGGAACCGAGCTACAGAAAAATGGTGATGACTCCGTTTGAGTTCATTAATCCGAATGTGCCAAGAGTGGTTACGTTTTCTCCCTCCTTCGCCTTCAAATGTTAAAGTTTCAGTACCTGATGCACGGCACACAGTTGCAACACGGATTTCCAGTACCTAAGGCATGACACACAATTGCAACATGGGTTTGCAAAGGTCAACCGCACTTCCTGTGAGAGTTATGTGTCTGTCCTGCGTGCTTGGTGATGCCACACGGCAACCTGATGCGAATCCGGGGAAGGAGGTGATAACGATTGCCCCGCAAGTTAGCACAAGCTCCACCATGTTGAGGCTCTGTCTCCCAAGAGTAGAGTATCTCTGTAGGAAGTTTGCAGGCATGGAGCATTTGCGGGAATAAGCTTCCGTGTGGACACCTTCCCGATACCACCACCCTTTCACTTCCCTCTTCAGCGGCTTCCTTCTCCTCCTGGTTCCAAGGTAGATGCTCTCCTCACCCTCTGAGATTCCAGCTGCCCTTCAGGCACAAAAAGACCACAGCACCTGAGAAATGGTCCATTCAAAGTCACTCGAAGTTGGGAGACTATCCTTTGACAAGCAGCCCCGTGCCCGCCTCTCAGAAGGAAGTTCTCCACAAACACGTGAGCTCGCCTTTAAGGACGGGTGGGGCCCTGACCAGGAAGCTGGGCAATGCCAGTCAGCTTTAATTAGCTAAGCAAGGCTTGAACAGACAGGAAAGGCTCCTCCCATCCAAAGCAGAAAGCTGAAGTTTGTGCACCAAAAGTCAGGATCCGAGGATTATCAAGGTCATTCACGGAAATAGATCAAATGGTTAGAGACGCTGGCAGTTTAGGGCCTTCTGACCTAAGCTGGTGACATAAACGATCAAAACATGGTAATATAAATTACCGACCTCCATACTTTTTATTTACATCAACTCATTACTTACTGGTAAACACAATTTTTTCAGTATTTGGGTTACTAGTTCAATAGAAGTCAAGAAAATAATTTTGTAGTATGGGACTGTTATCCAACTTACATGTTGATTTTATCTTAACCACTAGTGAATAGTGTTAAAATAAATAGCTCCCTACTCTGAGACCAAGAAATGTATTTCAATAAGAATCTAAGTCTGCATGTTTTATTAATATTTAATCCAGTTTGTAAGCTATGTGTGGAGATGTTGCTAATAATCATTACAAACTCAACCCCAAAATTTGTCATAGATGAAATCATTTTAAATGCATCACAACAATGGCCAAGGGCAGGCGAGAGTCTGGAGGAAAGAAAAAGAAGGGAAACACGATGCAATTATAGCCTAAAAAAATAAAAACAAGCCGGGTGGTGGTGGCGCACGCCTTTAATCCCAGCACTTGGGAGGCAGAGGCAGGCGGATCTCTGTGAGTTCGAGACCAGCCTGGTCTACAAGAGCTAGTTCCAGGACAGGCTCAAAAACCACAGAGAAACCCTGTCTCGAAAAACCAAAAATAAATAAATAAATAAATAAATAAATAAATAAATAAATAAATAAATAAATAACGATTTTTTGCAAAACTGCCTCACAGCCAGCATTGTGGTGCGTGCTTTCAATCCCGACACTAAGACAGGGAGATGACAGGTTCCAGGACAGCCTGGGCTGGAACCTTGCCCCCCACCCATCCAAAAAAGGCACTACACTTGAATAAAATTCAAGGGGAAAAAGAAACACTATAAAATTTGGACTGCTGACAGGCACATCAGATCACAACCGTGTTTAAATTCCACTCAATACAATTTAAACAGTGATACAGTGTTTCCACTTGAAAAATCAATATTTACATTATGCCAGAAATTACATCCTCTGTATCTTTCTAACTTTGCGAAGAAAATCTTCAGGCTTCCAACTAAAAAACGTGCAGGGGATACGCGGTTTATATTTAAAAAAAAAAAAATCTTGTAGAGACTGGAGATAGAGGTGAAAATGCCCCACTGAGATGTTCTGGGCTGGGGCTCCTCAGTCCACCCAGGACAGGTTCCTTAGAGCAGCCAAGCTAAAAGCTTGAAACTGAGAGTGTGCGCACAGGGACCGTGACTTCCTGTGGGGGTCTTTTAAAAGCTGCCCTGGTGAATGCCTGACTGAAAAAGCCCTCAGAAGAAGAGCTGGGGAGGTGGCTCAGTCCAAAGCATGCTTGCTGAGCAAGCACAGACCGAAAGTCAGATCTCTAGAGATTTCTAGTGCTTACCTAAAAAGGCCGCAGGCAGAGCACACCTCTAATCCCCGTGCTGGGTGAGGCAGGGGGGAGAGCAAGGTCTCTAGGGACTACTGGTCGACCACTAGTCTAGCCAGTCCCTGATCTTCTAGGTTCAGTGGGACAGCCTGAACACTCAAGCCAAGCATGACGGCACAGACTTTTAATCCCAGCACGTGGGAGGCAGAGGCAAAAGGATTTCAGTTCAACACCAGCCTGAACTACATAGTAAGCATCACACTAGCCAGGGCCTCAGAGAGAGACCCTGTCTCAGAAATAATAAAATAATAATAATAATAATAATAATAATAATAATAATAATAATAATTAGACATTTGCTACACAAATCTGGCAACTGGGTTGGATCCCTGGGGTCCAAGATGGAAGGAGAGAACGAGTCCCACAAAGTTATCCTCTGCCCTCCACATGTGCACTGTGACGTGTGTGCCCGTACACATGCATCTTGCACACAAACTGCACATAAGAAAAAAACGAAAGAAGGAAGGAAAGGAGGGAGGGAGGGAGGGAGGGAGGGAGGAAGGGAGACAGTTAAAAAAGACCTAATATTAACTTCTGGTTTTCTATGCATGCATACCCACACCTACACACATATGAATACATACAAGCATACATCTACACACATATGAATACATACAAACATACCTCTACACACACATGAATACATACAAACATACCTCTGCATACATATGAATACATACAAATATACACACAGACAAAATCTTCAGGACAAAGAAATTAATGAACAAAATAAAATTTCCAGGAGCTGGAGAAATGGCTTAGTGGCTGAGAGCTCTGTCTGCTCTTCCAGAGCATCCAATGTTGATTCCCTGGTCCATCCACGTGGCACCCCACAACCACTTCCAGGGGCTATGACAACCTTTTAGAACCTCCTCACTCACCAGGCATACATGTAGTGTCCAGACATACATGCAGGCAGAACATTCATATATATAAAAAATTTTAAAAAATAAAATAAAGATGTTAATTCCTCTGGAGCTAGGAAGATGGCTCAGTGGATGGCGGCTCCTAGGAACCCAGGTGAAAAATCAGGCAGGAAAACACAACCTGTGATCTCTACGCTGAGGTAGGTGGAGACAGTGGGACCCCAAGGTTTGCCGATCTCAGCACTGGGGGTGGAGACAGAGGACCCCTAGGTTTGCTAATCTCAACAATGGGGCGGGGGGGGGGGGCGTGGAGATAGGAGGACCCCGAGGTCTGCTAATCTCAGCGCTGGGGTAGGGGGAGACAGGAGGACCCCGAGGTTTGCTGATCCAAGAGCAACTTCAATGCTAGGCCTGGAAGCCTCACGATAGGCCGACTCTAGGCCTGGAAGCGTTGCAATAGGCTGATAGGCTAAGCGACAAAGACCAGGAAAAGAATGGGGAAGGGGATTCTCCTTATGATTATGATGAAATAAATGCACACTGGACACATGGACTCACACAGGTACACACACTTACCCGAATGCATAGCTCCCTCGAAAACTTCCAAACAGCTCCTTCAAGAACCCTCAGAACGGCGAGGAACACAGATAAACTGGCAGCTCAAATACTTTTTTAATAGTGGGCTGTACAGTCAAAAGATCTGCCTGAAGTTACCCTTTTCCACAAAATTAAAGTCATCTCCCGATCTAGTCTCTACTCAAAACTAGAAACAGTACTTTCAGCAGAAAATGGGATTTCTGTTTTGCTCCCAAATATAAGCACACCTCCCCATCCGGCCTCTTTGAATGCATTAAAAGTACATACTAACCTTCCCTGGGTCCACACCAAGAGTCTAAACATCCAGTTTAAAGTATAAACACATGGTCTCCTCTACCAAGCTCCTAGAGGGAGAGAAACTTGGAGGACAAACAAACTCTGTTTCAAAGAGGATTTTTTTTTTTAACATGAGAACCGGACCCAGAAAAGGTAAGCAAGCTTCTACGCTCCCCTGGAGCAAGAATCCCCACCTCGATCTAATTAAACCTACATCAAAGTGCAGCCCAGGTAATGAGTGTTGTGCCTTCTGAAGCCTGCGGGGCTGAACCTAACCTGAGGTGACACCCAGGCCCCAAAATCTCGGTCTGCAAAGGGTTAGATAGTAAATATCTTTATCCTCGCTGGCCCTACCGTCTCTGTCCTCGCCTCAAAGTAGTACCAACAATGCAAGCCAACCAAAGAGGAGATGCTCCACACAACTCTTCATTGTACACACCAAAATATGAGCTTTATTAGAATTGTGTGTGTGTCGTAAAGTACAATCGTTTTGATCCTTCTTAACTATCCAACAATGTGAAGATTATTCTTAGCTCATGGGCACCGACAAATGCAGGTGGTCAGCAGGATTCAGCCAGGAAACAGAAATCTGCCAACCCTTAGAGTCACCGACGGCTCCCGTCCCTGTACGATGTTAAAAACCAACAACTGTATTCTTCCCGGCCCCATCCTAAAGTTTTTATTCTGCCTGATGACTTCACCGGTGGCTGAAGGATTTTAGGTAACATTTAGTCCTTATGAGAGGAAAAAAAAAAAAACTCCATTGACTGTTCTGTGTGTGAGGGTGGCTGGTATTATCAGCCTGGGTTCAGGGACGGTCTTTTAAGCCAACGTCAGCAGCAGCCTGATGGCCTTGGTCACATCTGGACCCTGGTCACGGCTGCAAAGATGGAAGCCATGGCAGAAAAGACTACTCCATCCCCTGCCCCCTGTCCTACCCAGTTCCCTGCGGTAGAGTTTCAGGGACCAAGAGCTTCCTCCTCCTCCTCCTCCTCCTCCTCCTCCTCCTCCTCCTCCTCCTCCTCCTCCTCTTCTTCCTTCTCTGGTCCCTAATGTATTAGGCCTGGTCTCTACTCTGAGAGCCAGCCTTAAAGACACAGCAGCCAGGAAAGGAATCTGCCCCAAGGCACAGCCATCTATGCTCCATGCTACTCCTAGCCTCTTCAGCAGAAGGCTGTGGCAAAACAAGCTCCTCTTCCTTAGCATCATCTGATACTGCCTGGTACCCCCCACACACACACATGGAGAGGCCCAGGCAGGCTCCATGGGGGTTTGCTAAGACCTGGGAGCATCACTAGCCCCACGGGGTGCTGTGTGATCATGGCTGAAACAGCAGAAACCCTAGGATTCCTTTAAGGTAGACCTTGAGACAGCAAACCGTATTTTCTAGACAGGGAGCAGGCCTGGCTCATTTGTGGGGCTGCTAATTCCAGACGATGGGAAAAAATGGTTGCTGGTTGGTGTTTCAACACCATCAGCAACGGTCAGCAGTGGCCCCAAGTGGCCTCTCTACCTCTTATTACAGCCGCCAGGCCCAGCCAGGGTCAGCTCGGTCTCAAACCCCGAAGTCCCACATCTGTAAGGCTTGGGAATGATCATCTTTAAACAGACCTTGGGATGAGGCAGGATGTGCCGTCCCAGGCTGGCGATTCAGTGACCTTAGATCACGACGTTCGCCATTGAAGGGGGGATGGGTACTTCCCTGCTGATGCCATGCAAGGGGAAACTGAGACCCAGGGAGACAAAATGACTAGCCAGGATCACGTAAACAATTTTTGGTGGGAATGGAGCCAAAAAAAAAGAAAAAAAAAAAACCACTGGATGGGAACAGTAAAGTGTGATTTCTAAAAAACGACTTCTTCACAGAGCTCAAATGGGGCCGTTTAACAGCAGAGATGCCACAGGGACCATTTCCTAGGTGCAGGAGCCCCAAGACTTCCTTCCGCTATGCAAAATCATTTCTCTTCTGTCACTGGCCACACCCTGTTCTCAGGACCTTCTGCTGGGCCACAGTACCCATCCGGGCCCTCTGAGGTGCAGCCTCTGGCTGTGCTTCCCTTTTGGCTTAACTAACAACCTCCACTGTGGGTATCTCCAACCCTGAGACGCGGAGGCACACGTGTGCACGTTAATCGCTTCGGGGAGAAGCTAGCTGATTAGTTTAGCGCAGAATCTGGGAACCTTAAAGCCCTGCCCTGCAGAAACCCACACAATCCACCGCCTGCCAGGCCCTAGCTGGTCCCTTCCTCCGTTGCCTTTTCTTCTGCCTCCTTTTCCTTCTCATCTTCATTGTACATTTTTTTTGAGAGCTAATCTCACACAGCCCCCAGCCTTAAACTTACTCATGTAGCTGAGGCTGGCGGTGGACTCCTGCCCCTCGTGTTTTTAACCCCCAGTGCTGCGATTACAGGTGTTCCCAGCCACACTTCCTCCACTATAAAAAAAAAAAAAAGAACAAAAACCTTTCCTAGCTTTCTTCCCCTCCCCCACGTCTTTCTTTCTTCTGTTTTTGCTGTGGTTGTTCTGCCCTTTCGTTTTCCTATTACCTTGCTATATTGTACCCTAAGTATCTACTGGTAGAACAAGTGTGTTTTAAATTTAAACACACATGTGTATCCAATGATGCCGGGGCTCCATCCCCTTTAAGTAATGTATCCTGTCACTCTAAAAGAGAAAGAAGAGTCAAGCTAAAACGACATTTTACAATGTATCCTTACTAAAACGACATTTTACAATGTATCCTTACTAAAACGACATTTTACAATGTATCCTTACTAAAACGACATTTTACAATGTATCCTTCCTGTCTGTCTGATACTTTGAAATTTTTTTCTTCAGAGACCTCAAGGATCCGTGTTTTTCTTATTGTCTTCATAACGGTTTCCTCTGTCCCTGTTAATAGGACCATGGACCAGACCTGGGGCTTCCTGGATGCTAGTCCTTCATTCTAGCACTGAGCTACAGCCCCGTCCGTCTACATGGACGGTTTTCCTTTTACCCCATAAATATCCACCTGAGGCCTGAAATTCTATATCCAAGTTCTTGAACATTCTCTCATAACACTTTTCTTAATGACTCTTTATGATGACAGCTTTGGCAAACTGTTTTGCTCTCAGACACAGCCTCAAAAAGGCCACTTGACACCATGTGGGGAAAAGGCAGCATTCTAGCCTTCCCAAAGTCCTTTTCACCAGCTTGGCCCAAAAACGTCCACAAACTCCAGTCTTTTCCACGCACGCTTATCCGGGTGAACCCGTCTAAATGTAAACTCTGGGGGTTAAGTCGCGAAGCCAATGACAAGAGAAAACCCGAAACAAAAAGAAAGAACTCTTTCTTTTTAAATTGTAGGACCTGACACGCAGGGTACCTGATAAAGAGAATTTATACAAAAATCAAGTATCTGTGTGCCACAGTCGTTACGTTAGAGAGAAATAAAACAAGAGTAAAGGTTATAAATTAAACAAACAAAAACTATCACTTAAACCTATTCTGAGAGAGCTGAAGTTGACCCTCAAATACTCATCTCTTTAATTTGACCAACGAGGAGCCAAGATTCAGGGACTATTGGCAAAGCACCACAAATGTCTGCTTACTGATCTTAAGACATTTCCCATGGAAGTGCCACAGGCTCCCCACAAGCAGATACTCCTGCATCAGCCGAGGACAACTGTGGCCCAGAAAGACTAAGGTGGAAGCTAAGATCAAAGCTGTGTGTACAGCCCAAACTTCCAAACATCAACTTCAGTGTTCCCCCACAGCGTGCTCATCAATACTGATCAAATGAGACGCCATATTTAAAGGACTGTATGCAGAAGTTCAGTGCCAGAGAACCTAATCTGAGACTTTTTGCTAAAAAGCCGGGCTCAGAAGAAAACTGTCTTTAATTAGAACTAAGGGCTGTGCTCACCTGGGTGGCCCCAAGAGATAAATGCCTCAAGGGTCCAAAGTGTCTAGAATCTTTGCACCTCTACACTGCCGGTGACCGTACTGTTTACTCAGATTACAGGGGTCACTTCTTAGCCTTGTGGCCTTCATTATCCTTAAATCTGGACTCTGTTTAAATAAGAAAAAAAAAAAGCTATGAAAAAAGTTTCACATGGGTAGAAATAAAAATGACAGGATCCTGATGCCTAAAACCACTGCCCATGACAGCCAGTTCCAGACAGCCAGTTCCACCCACCGTAAAGACAGACGAGTCATTTAGTCACTTGACCTTGTAGCTTCTCCCTGTCCCATCATGCCTTGCAGTTGAAACAAAAACCCACTTTCAAGGCCACTTTCAACATAGTCACTTAGAACAGCTCTAATACCTAAACTCCCTTCCAAATATCTGAACTGAGGTATCCAACAGGGAGAAGCCGAATCCAAGCTCTCTTAAAAAACAGTCAAGATGGGATTCTTGGGAGCCCACTTGGTAGGCTGCTTGCCTGGCATAGCACGAACACGGCCTTGGACTGGATCCTGAACACCACAGAAACCCTGTGGTAGTGCAGGTTTGTAATCCCAGCACTCGGGAGGCAAAGACGCTCAGAAATTATAGGTCATCCTCAGCTATATAACAAGTTCAAGGCCTTGTCAAAAAGAGAGAGAGAGAGAACCAGGGGGGAGGAAAACCATGGGTGGTTGCACATGCCTTTTGTCCCAGCACTCAATAAACCGAGGCAGGAGGATTTCTGTGAGTTTGAGGCCAGCCTGGACTATCCAGCAAGCTACAGAACAATCAGGATTACACAGAGAGACCCTAATCCAAAAGGGGGGGGGCAGGAAAGGACATCTACCTGACCCTACTCCCCAAGTGTTGAGCACCACCACACCCTGCTCAGACTGTGATTTTCTGTCAATCAGTCAAAGACAATGAGGACCTTGAAGACAAGCTGTCAGGTGAGAGGGGTCACCTCTGAGAGCACACAAAGGGAACAGGAAGGGGGGCGGGGGAGTTGCTTCCAGAAGTGCTGTGGCTATTGTTAGGTTCACCTCAGCAGATGGTAAAGTTTTGTGGCTTTGTCTCTTAATTTTCCAGAGGACTGTCTTCCTAGAAAAAGCTGCAGTGCCCACATTAACCACCACATAGCCAGTCCTGTTTAGTTAACACCATCCTGTGGAGGTATAGTTTTGTTTCTTTAGATCAGAATCCAGACCACCAGTTCTGACTGGTCACGTGAGAATTCCTCTCTTTAATCCGCTCATTCTCAACTCTCCCCACACCCGCTCCGTGACTGGTGTGTTCTTTGAGAAACAGGGCCATTTGCTTCTTATAGTTTCCTCAGAGCCCGTATATTTTAACTTTTTACTTTAAAACACAGAGCATCTCAGACCTTCACTATTCTTTTGCCCATGGCCTGTGCCACCGAAACCATCCAGCTCCCTTCCACGAAGTCCTTGCTATTCCCAGACGCACACCTGCCCCCTGAACGCTGCCAGGACAAGAGGACCGTTCCACCAAAGCAGGGGGTATCATGGATACAAAAGACCCCCAGAAGGTCTACTTCATCTTACATATCAACTTTCTTCCTGGGATGAGGCAGGTTTGAGTTAACTTGTAAAATACCATGCCTATGAAATCAGCAGATGCAATGAGCATTGCAAAGATTCAGACCGACTTCTCCAGGTATCCAGGCAAGGCCAAACAGTGTCAAGGATCTCTTATGACAGTGGCCCTGTCTCAGAGGCCAGAAGGACTAAGACCATATAATCTGGGGTCGAGCCCACCACGCCGTGATTCCCAGACTCATGGGTCCTAAATAAACTCCTCAATCTCTGGGTTCTCGTTTTCTTCACTGGCAAAATGAAATGACAGTCAGCTCTCACATGGGCCTGTTGGCGGGGTTAAATCTCACGACACGCCCCAGCTCATTTCCAGTCCTCTCTCTAGGAGATGACTAACGTCGCACCTGCTCTCATCCAGTATCACACTTTGGGGAAACTGGAAAAGCAGAGACGTAGAGATTCAGAAGGAATCGAGCGACCTTGGCTTTCACTCAGTGGGATCAGACTTTTGAGCAGGGAAGACCGCGTAGCCTAAGTTCTTCCACCCTGGTTGCTCTATTCTGGATGGAAGCTTCAGAATGCTGGGCTATGCTGGGCTACGCTGGCCCACGCTGGCCCAGCTCACCATGGCTCATGTGAGATCCAGGGTCTGGAAGAAAAGCTTCCCCTAAGTGAAAACAATTCAAGACAGTTCTCAAAGGACCACACTAAGAGCATCCTGTGTCTCCACACCTGGTTCTTGGACATCTCAGAAGACCTTGGAGAACGAATCCATGGTCCTTCAGCAAGACTCAAAGTACATTTATCAGGCCAGGGAAAGGCTAAAGCTTCCGTCACCACAAAGAGGGAGGACGCTTTCTCACAATCGGAGAGGCTAAAAACTTGAGAAGAATCTGTACCCGGCAGCCTCTTTATATAGACAAGAAAATCCAATGCCGGGGACTGCGAAAAGCCATGTAAATACTAGAAGCTCCCTAAGTGGAATCCTAGGACCTTTATTATCAGTCTGATGCTATTTTTTAAATAAGTCAAATGAAAACCAAAGTAATTTAATATTGAAACTTCCAGAGACAAGTTAGAACTGCCACTAAATTTCCATGTCAGGGCAACACCAGTTTCTCTACAACTCTAATTTTACTAAAAGCTCTGGAAGCTTCCTTGGGGCAAATGGTCTTCCAGGATTAAAGATAACTAGTTTTCAAAGGGGGAGACAAGTAAAAGGTTTTTGGCTTGGTTTGGTTTGGTTTTGGTTTTGAGACAGGTCTTTCCGTAGCCCAGGCTGGCCTTGAACTCACTACAGAGCCAAGGATAGCCGGTGATGGATTTGAACTCCCGATCCTCCCGCCTCCAGCTCTGATACTAGGATTACAGACAAGTGTACCGTGTCCAGGCGGAACGACTATCACAGTTTGAAATCTGATTTGTGAATCATTAATTTCACCTTTCAGGTCCCCAACTCTCCACAAACTCAAACACTGCCCAGGAAAACTGTCTGCCGTCAACTTCTGAATCACCAGAGGCAGACAAGAGTCGAGTAATAAAAGAAGCCACCTATAAAACAGGCGCTCAGATTCCCCATAAACTGAAGTAGGGAAAGAACAAGAATCAGTCTCTAAACCGCTAACGGTGAATAAACCTCTTCGGGAACCTGAGACCATTTAACTCACGTGCAAACACACACATCAGCCACACGCGGGGGAGACACTGTAAAGCAGACTCCATTAGAAGGACTGAGCATGGGAGGAACAAGGCAGAGCTCAGGCACCACCAAGACATCCAGTCCGGCGTCTTCACTTGACAAACCTAGAGCCCAGAGATCAGTCTTACACACCCGTCCGCTATCTCCTCGACTTAGGCCCACAGCGACACAGCCTCGGTCACCACAGCCTCCCACATCTTGGACAAGAAGAGTCAGAATGATTGGCTCTTGCAACCCACGGTTACCTGCCAGAGCCAACGCGTGAGGTAGAAGCCGTGTTCTAACCTCGGGCTGGCACGTGGCCAGCAGGCTCCAGTGTAAACCGAACTCACGAAGCCAAACCCGTCGCTGTCAAGCCTCAGGCGAGCAAACAGAGGCAAGATAGGAGTCTGCGTGTGACTGTGTACACAGACATACCTGGAAGGTCCCTTGGCCGTTAATATTTAACAGCACCGTTAACGGTTCTCAAAGGGCCATGGGGTAGAGGGAAATGACATGGTCACCAGAGTCTATGCACTCCCAATTGTCTATGAGAATTTTTAAGTGTTTGAGTACATGACAGATCAGGAAGAAAAAGGTAAACCAAGAGTTTTCACACATAAAGAGACTTCCAAATAATGCTAAATGCCAAGAGTTCTTTTTTTTAATCTTTTATTTATTTTACATACCAACAAGAGTTTCCCTCCCTCCATTCCTTCCGTCCCCTCCCCCCACCTCCCTCTACCTCATGTCCCCATCCCCCCCCCCCATCCACTCTTTCTCCTCCTCCGGCTCCATTCAGAAAGGATAAGGCCTCCCATGGGAGTCAACAAAGCATGAGGCAGGACCAAGCTCCTCCCCACAGCATCAGGGCTGGGCGAGGCATCTCACCCTGGGGAATAGGTTCCAAAAATCCAGCTCATGCATCAGGGCCAGCTCCTGAATCACTGCCAGGGGCCCCACAAACAGGCCAGTAACTCTTAAAACAGCTAAGCCCACCGCTATCGTTCTTCCTAACTTCCATTGTATTTGTTTCTTGACGGAGAGGAGGGGCACGTGGGCCATGCCGCAAGCATGGGAGTCAGAGGGCAACTTGCGGGAGTCGGTTCTCTCACACCACGTGAGTCCCAGGGACTGATCTCAGGTCTCTAGGCTTGGTGGCAAATGCCTTATCCAGTGAGCCATCCTTCCGGTACCATTTTTAAGATATTAGCTTCAAAATCAAATTTTCTTTGGGGGTGTGTGTGGAAATCTATTGTAGCAGATTTTTGTTGTTTTCTGGGGGGAGAGGACCCAAGTTAACATGCACCATGATGAACATGTATGTGGCCAACAGAGAACACCTCTGCGGAGCTGGTGTCCTTCTGTCTTTGCATGGCACGGGTTCCTGTGATCTAAGCCAAGCTGCCGGCCTTCTACAGCAGAGATTTCCCCACTGGGCCATCTCCGTCGCCCCCTATAAGAGTCGTGTCTTAACTTCGAAAACCACGGCATTATCAGATGTCTGGCTCATAGGAAGTTAGGCAGAGCTGGCCGGGTGGCTTCAGAGGTAAAAAGCACCCGTCATCAAGCCTGAAGACTTAAGCGCGATGCTCAAAGACCCACATGGTGGGAGAAAAAAAATAGACGCCCACAGGTTGTCCTCTGACCTCCACATATGCAGGAACATAATACACACACACACACCTTAAATTTTTTAAATGCAAAAAAATTAAAGAATTACAAATTTTTAAAATAATTTAACATTACGTTGGAAATATAATACCCATTAAACACCGTAGGCTAATACATTGTATTTATGTCGCTGAGATAGAAACCTTCTCAGGATGGTGTCAGTTCTACGTCTTGCATAAGAACTGCGCCTTTCTGGGCTTCTGTTTACTCTCCTCTGAGAATAGGGGAAGTGAAACTTAGCGCATTCTTTTAAGAAAGGAGGCTCCATCTATTCTGGGCCGGACTTTCATTTATCCTGAAGCAGACAGTAAAGGATTTAAGGGACGCATATCTTTATTTCGAAAAGTCCCCGGTCTAGAAAACAGACATCCACAACAGGAGATACTGATACTATCACACAGAAGTGTAAGGGTCTGTACCTGGCTAAAGAGACCCTTAAAGGAAGCGTATGGAGATGTCAAGGGCAGTTATCTCAACTGACTATGGAGGCTTCAAACTCGCCATTTGCTGGTCCAGCTCTCTGATTTCCTAAGGTTCCCCAATGTTGAAGATGATTAAAAGTTCCCATGCCGTACAAAAATACAATCAAGAAAAGAATCAACATGTTCTATCGCATCACTCGGTGGGTGCAGGGGTGGCAAGGTTAATGGGACAAGCCAGGGACTAGCAGCTAGGGGCAGAGGCCTCAGTGCAGGTTCTCACTCTGACAGAGGTGGGTCTGACCCCACCCTCAGATGCTCCACAGAGCTCCCCCGTAACTGAGGGAAGAGACCTGCCTTCTGTACCTGCTGCTCCCTGGTCAGCTATGAAAGGTATGGCCTGTACCAGAACCCCACTTATGCAATCAGACGGGCAGGGGAGGTCACTGCCCTCAGCTGCTCTCTGGGTGCGTGACCTGAACAAGTCCATCAACCTCCCTCCCTGCTCCTGTTTCCTCGCCCATCCAGCAGGATTGACAGCCGCACCATCCACCTAGGGTGGCTGAGGATGAAGAGATGATTCACCACCACAAAGGCCCAGGGTACAAGCCACGATTAGGCGCAAGCCATGAAAGGCCAGCGGTCGGGTACACTCGCAGAACCGTACCACTGGGTCACGGGCGACCAGAACAGAGTCCAAAAGTTAAATTTGTTCTTTTCCTCCTTCGCTCCTGTAGCATGGGCAGTGTTGGCTCGCAGACCAAGGGTGGCTGGAAAATCTAGGACGGCCTGATAAAAACGTGTCCAAAGGCCCCACACTGTGGCCAGAAATCTTGCTTTCAAAGCTTCAGGATTTCTAGTCTCTGGCCGAAGCTGCCAGACAGTGCCTTTGGCAAGGAGGTGGGGGACGGGAGTGTGAGCTAGGACTTGGCGAGGAGACGCTAAACCAGAAGGCCTCCAGGCGGGACGCTCAGAAAGAGCCAAGTGCTGAAGCTTGTATCTACCGGGCTCTACAAACCGGAGAGCGGTTCTGCTGTCGTTATCAAACTCTCTGCAGAAAAGCAAACCTTTCATGGGCAAGGACGCCGCCCGCCAGCCTGGCTACGGAACTTTGAAAGGGGGAAAAACTGAAGGAAAGAGCCAAGCTGATGCTGCCGGACGCTGAAATCTCTACAGTTCTTTATACCTCTCTACATAAGGAATTCACCCTACAAGTTCCATACAAAAGTTCAAGTATTAAATCCAACTGCAAAAGGCCGCATGAACACTTATTTTCAGCTACACACGTTGCTATTTGAACGTGATGAAAGACACTCCAACCTTATGATTATCTCGGTTCTCCGGAGATGTAAACAAATGCCTTCGTGTCCACCTATGAGGAAATGGGTATAGGACTGTATTAATTACATTGCTGAGTAACCATGTTGCAGAGGAGAAGCAACCAACTCCTCCAATTGCTTGGGGCTGTCTCCGCTTTACCACCAAAAGCTGGGAAACCCCCCTCAGTCCTGGGCAAACTAAAATGGTCCCAAAACACTATCAGAAAGAAAGAGAGAGGGAGAGAAAGAATGACAGAAGGACAGACTTTCAAATGCAGAAGTGCTAAGTGGAGCGTGTTTGCAGCGGTGGTTCCCGGTTCCTTTTCACAGCAGAAGACTAAAAACCACATCAGCCTCTCCCTTCCCCCAATTTCTTTTCAGCCTTCCCAAAACAGAAAAGACACAATGCTTCTCTCTCGCTTGACTCAGAGACCACTGCAGGATTGGCTGCTGAAGTAGCGACCACCACCACCCAGACAGTTCCAGACTTCAGGGTTGGTAGGCCAGAAAATGTCACCGGTGATCACCTCTCACCTCAAGGGCATCCAAAAGCACAGCAAGACAATTCAAAGTTATCAGTGGCAAGAATGTGTCCTCAACCCAAAAACCCAAGAGCTGTTGCCAAAAGTCAAGATCCTCCTTGCAAGTAGGCATTGAACGGACCAGTAGGAGGGGGGGCCGAGAGGGTTTTATGCCAGGGTTATGCCATCCCTAGGTAGAGAGCAAGCTGCTCCACCTCAGACTGAAGCAGGATTCCATGCTGGTGACTCTCCATCCACAGTGCTGGGGCAAAGCTTTCTAGAAGAAGCTTAATCAAAGGGTCGTTAGCAGGAGTAGATGAAGATCAGAAGCAACGGCTAAGAAGCACACTTCAAAACGCAAAGCAAGACTATATAAGGCAAGAGAAACACACTTCCTGGACCCAAAGAAACACAGAAACCATCTTGGCTCACCACTGTCACCCCACCCCGCCCTACCACCACTCCACCCAGTCTTCCTCTGGCCTGGTCCCCAAACAGCCTGGTGGGTTCAGGTGTTCTGGAGTCACGGAACTCCTGGGCTCTCTCCATCTGTCGGGAGACAGAATCCAATGGAAGTTCTATCTCTGTCTCCCCGGCGGCAGTTGTAGTTCACTGGGGGAACCGAGGGTATGTACTTAAGAAGCGTTTCCACAGACAGACATCGCTGAAGCCTGAGACTAACTTCCTGTGTGGTTGAACCCGGCAGCACAAGCTTCACCAGGGCTGGTGCGATTTAGGAGAGCATGCCTTCCCCTACCTCGCTGTCTGCCCAAAGAGAGGAGCTATCTCTAGGCCTCAGCTCTCTGCCACAGAGGAGCCTGGGAGGCGACACCACCAGCCAACAGTAGAGGGTCTTGAGGCAGCCTTGTTTCTTCTCTAGGCCAGCTGTTTCACTTAGAAGCTAAGGAATTCAGGAGAGGTGATTTGCGTCGCTATAAGTAAAATTCTGCACGAAATCTTTTACTATAGATAACACAACCATGCCTACTAGAACCAGGTTGTTTAGAAATTGACAGAACGTAAGTGCGCGTACCATCCACGTAGACAGGACCCAGACTCAAAACAATGTAAGACTTAAAGCATGCAACTGTCTTAACAGTTGGCGAACGCCGTGAATGAAGGCTAGGAAAAATCCTAATATCGGTTTACAATTGCGTTCACTGCTCAGGAGCCAGTGAGGAGGGGCAGGTTCGCCCCCAATTAGCAGTTGCTCTCCCTGCTAAATTTAACAGTTTTCCACTCAGTGGCTTCTGAATGGGGTGGGGGAAGGGAAAGGAGAAGGGGCTGTAACTATGTAAGGACGACAAGAAGCTGAAGCAAAGTCAATCCAAGAGCAAAACAAATCACTGGGGATCACTCCTGCAATGGGTTGGGCTGTATTGAAGTTGCAGGACCTTCTGGCCGGGTACTAACTAGCAAGACAGCTCCAAAGAAGTTTGAGATGTTTAATAGCGAGGATTGGCCTGTCTGGCATCATGTGTCAGAGTCAAGAGTGCCTCTCTGTTATCAGGACCCCGAAACAGTTTCACTGAGGATGAGTAGACCCCGACCTGGAGGAACATGGTCTCCCCCCCCCCCGCCCCCCCCCCCCCCGCCATGGAAAGAGCTACAAAGAGGTTTGGGGTTTTTGTTTTGTTTTTTGTTTTGTCTCGCAACTTGCTTGGACTTCCATGAGTGTCAAAGACCCAGACGTGTAGCAAGGACTGTCAATGGGGTTCAACAAATAATCCCATGGCTTCGAGCAGAAGTCCCGGGCTGCCCGGTGTGATGTCTCAGTCAGAAAAGTAACAAAGCAGATGGGGGCACCAGCGTCTGTAAGCTCACCCTGGGACCTGACTTCACCTCCTACTGGGAGATCCGAACTGAGCGCTCGTCTCTCAGCTCTCAGCACCCCCATCCCGCACCCACCCACACCCTGCCTCTGGGCAACTAAAGAGGAAGTCGAGATGTCCTAACCAACGGGTGAAGACAACCGACCCCACCGGAGCGGGGATCCGGGCCAGTCTCTTGCCTGGCGCAGGAGAGCTCCAGAGCCGCGAGCCTCTCTGCCGGCGTCCACCTTCCTCCTCCTGACCCCGCGGGCAGCCTTCCCCGGGACAGCCCCAGGCTGAGTGCTCCCGATTGCGCAGCACGGCCCGGGGCTCCCCTCCCCCGATCGGTGCGGTGACGGCCCGCATCCCCCACCCCCCACCCCGTCTCATCACGGCGACCACTCCCGCAGCCCGCCGACCCTCTCCAGCCGCGAACGCGCACTTGCGACGGCCCAGGGCGGAGACTGCGCGGGAGCCGAGCCCCGCGGCCGTCCGTGCACGCTCCAGCCCTGCGCGTAAACAGCTCCGGGCGCGCTCCGCTCGCTCGGCGCCCGCCGCGCCCCCTTCTCCGCGCCCCGCGCCCCTACCTGGTCGCAGAGTTTGAGCACTGCCATTCTTCCGCTCCCGCGCGCGCGCGCACATCCAGGTCTCCGCTCCGCAGATGTCACGCCGCCGGGAGCCGGGGCGACGGAAGGGACAGCCCTGGGATCGCGCCGGGAGCCCGGCTCCCCGATGTGACAGCCCTCCCGCTGCTCGGCCGCCGCCGCCAGCCGCCCAGAGCCCAACCCCGGCTCGCGGGAGTCGCAGCCCGGCCCGCCCGCCTTTATACAGGAAGTGCCGGCCGCTGCCAGCTGGGCCGCCACTGACATCACCGCGCGCTGCCTCCCTCGCGCCGCCCGGGCCGACGCTGCCTCCTGCCGCCCGCAGCCGCTCCTCGCAGCCCGTGGCCCCGGCGCCCTCCCGCACCTGCACCCTGCTCGGCCAGAAGCCCCGGGGTGGGTAGGGAGGTGTAAGGAGGGCTGCCGGCGGCGACCCTCCCCGGCGATCTCACCCACGCGCGCGCGACTGATGGGCAAACCCTCGCAGACACACCCCAGGGGCCCAGAAAGCTTGCGACTCGCGGGCCACCAACTTTCACCGTTGGGAATGCGTCACACCCCCTTTTTCCTAAACCTCTACCCTAATCACATTGCTCCAACGCCCCAAATTTCTGCCACCTGGCCGCCGTGCAGACCGTCCCTTTGTTTAAAGCATAAGGAGGCCCTGGGCTCACGATTCCAGTGTTTCTCTTAACACACAGGGGCGGGAGAAACAGGGGCTCCGGCCCTTCATTTCAACTTCTGCAGTCACCTCCTAGCTAAGCCACACATTACCCTAAATTGGGAGCCTGGAGCCTGGGCTTAGGGCTGGAGGTGGTACTGAAAAGAAAAAAAAAAAAATGCACAATCCTGGCTGAATCATTCCTACAAGTTTGTAAATTGTCTTGCTTCCCTGACAGGTAGAAGACTTCTGTCCAGCGCAGGGGTTTCTAATACAGCCTTAGCGATTCATAGTAAGTACTTCTAAGATGTGGGAAAATACTTAGTAATCCAGGCAGTGACTGGGCGAGGGAAAAAAAAAATGGAGCATAAGTAATTAAGATACTGTGCTGTCTAGTTTTTACCTCAACTTGATACAGACTCTATTTAAGAAGAGGGAACCTCCGTTAATAAAATGCCCTCCCCAGATACTGACCTGGGGGCAAGCTGAGGGGGCATTTTCTTGACTGATGCTTCGTGTGAGAAGGCTCAGCTCTCCGTGAGTGGTGCCTCCCCTGGCTGAGTGGTCCTGGATGTTTAAGAAAGCAAACTGAGCAGAAGCAAGTCTGTAAGTAGCGCCTCCCTCATGGCCTTCAGTTCCTGCCTCCGGGTTCCTGCCTGGAGTTCCTGCCCTGGCTTCCTTCAGTGATGTGGAAGCAGAAGTATAAGTTGTTTTTTATCTCTTTTTGGTTTTTCAAGATAGGGTTTCTCTGTAGCTTTGAAGCCTGTCCTCAAACTAGGTCTTGTAGACCAGGCTGGCCTCTAACTCACAGAGATCTGCCTGCCTCTGCCTCCCGAGTGCTGGGACTAAAGGCGTGCGCCACCACTGCCCAGCTTGATCGTTTTTTATCCCAACAATAGAAACCTCAAGTAAGATACTCCCATAAACCAGATAGTCACTGTTGATTCTATAATTTCTAACTGAAATAAGGGGCCACAAGGCGGGTCACTTAAGAAGGAAGAGACCAGACTGGACAGGCTTCTGTGAAGGGTGGGGAAACTGAGATCCAGAGGGAAATGTCAAGTAGACAAGCAAGAGGTGGGGCACTCCCTAGCAGACACAAGCACCCTAGCAGACTATGGAGCCAGCCTTCAGGACGGTTGATCAGCAAATCCGAGCTGGAGTGCCCGGGTGAAGCTAAAAACGCCTTCCTCTACAGTTCCCTCACAAACCAGTTGTGGGTTCTTCCTCCCCGTTGGCAGGGCCTCCCCGAAGATTTCATGGGAGAAGGGAGTGATGGCAGTTGTTCGACACCTTGGGTGTCATCCACCCGCTCTGCCAGGTCAACAGCGACATCCCAACGCTACTCTGCTTCACCCTCCAGATTGTGGTTCAACTCATGCAGAAAGGGGCCCTGAGGGAGCACCCTCCTGGGTCCCCCTCCTCGGCCACCAGTGATAAGCAGACACACTCCCCCCTCCCCCACCGTGAAGCCATTGCTCCCAAGACTCTTCTCATACACAACACAGGTTGTCTGATGTGAGGCCTCTCCATTCTGCTGTTCCGCAGTGTGTGTGTGTGTGTGTGTGTGTGTGTGGTCCCTCCATGCTGCTGTCCTACAGACTGTGTGTGTGTCTCTGTGTGCGCGTGTGGTGTGTATGTGTATATGTGTGCGCATGTGGTGTGTATGTGTATATGTGTGCGCGTGTGGTGTGTATGTGTATATGTGTGCGTGTGTGGTGTGTATGTGTATATGTGTGCGCGTGTGGTGTGTATGTGTATATGTGTGCGCGTGTGGTGTGTATGTGTATATGTGTGTGCGTGGCCACTCCATGCTGCTTCTGTTCAGCAAACTGTTCGCTAATAACTTGCGTAGGTTTATAAGGAAATAGGACAGGGAATTCTCCAACTAAATATGACCGTATTTCCAAAAGAGAGAGAACAAATTCTGTAACTTGACCGACGCACTTCAGATCTGCTTTGGGTCACCGTGGATAAGCGCATGTATGAGTTTTGAGTCAGACTCGGTCCCCCACCCACCCACCTCCCCTCCTCTCTCTGGGATGGTGTCTTGCTATATTACTAGCAATCTGGCCTTGAACTCTCTGTCTTGCTATTTCTTCGCCCCAGGTGTGTGCTGTCACGGCAGGCTGTCACTGGAAGGGAGAGGTTCATACTCCTAGAAGACATTTTCTGTCAAAGAAATAGCAGGCAGTGCTTTTAACCTTGCCGTCACTGCCCTGAATTGAAATTCAAACATAATACTATCTACTTACACAAATTTATTTTAGAATCCAATATCCTCCCCTAATTAGATAATAAATGTAAAACAAACGGAAATGCATAGTTTCCGCATGTTTCAACAGGTAAATAATACATACAGCCCAACCCTGCTAGAAGACAAAGCAGTAACGTTGTGGATACATTGTGGCTGAGAGCACCACCTGTGCTGAGCGGTCTGAACGGGTAGTATCAGCAAAGCAAAGGTCAAGAGCACGGCACCCATAATCTCAGAACTATACACTAGGTCAGGAGTTCAATGTCATCCTCCGTTATGTCAAGTTTAAAGCCAGCCTGACTTCTGTCTCCAAACAAAACCACAAAAACAGCCGTGGAAATGGCTCTCTGGATAGAAGCACTTGCCTTGCAAGCCTGGCACCTCTCAGGCTGGAGCCCCAGACCCCATATAAACCAGATGTGAGGACCGCATGCATCTGTAATCCCAGCTGAGGAGAAGGAGAACAGACCAGCTAGCCTGAAACACACTGCGTAAAAGCAATGAGCCCTACCTCAGAAACAAGGTAGGAGGGAAGAACCAACTCCTAAAGCGGTCCTTCAAATTCATGTGTACTTGACGTGCATGTGTACACACACACACACACACACACACACACACACATTCAATTAATAGTGTCGCCATAGGCAAGATGTTGCAAAATTTGGGCTGGCTGAGTACCGAATAAAAAGGAAAAAATTGACTAAACTAGCATTAGTGCCTATCCAGAGAGTCTGGACTTCCATGTCAAGGCATCTTTACATGTGTGTCTTTACATGAAAATGCTGTGTAATATATTAGTGGGGGCAACAGCAGAAAAACTCTAACAGATGGAGATGGTGAGGGAGGCTTCCTTTGAGCTGAGCCCTGGATCCTGCTACAGTGGGATGCTGGGGTAGATGGGGAGGGGTTGTTCCATTGAGCTGACCTGTAGCTCGATTAATAAAAATCCAGAGCCAGAAATTGGGATTCAACCTGAAGTTCAGAAAAGCAAAACAACCAGCCACTGGCTCTTACCTCGACCTCAGTCCAAAATGGCGATCCCACCTCCAGGAATCTCAGAATGAGACTGTGTCTGAGAGCTGTCTCCTCCCATCTTATATTCCTCTCTAGTGCTGGGATTAAAGGTGTGCACCACTACCGCCTGGTTTCTACGGCAAACTAGTGTGGCTACTGGGATTAAAGGTGTGTGTCACCACTGCCTGTTCTGTAAGGCTGACGAGGGGGGGGGGCTGTTTTACTCTCTGATCTTCAGGCAAGCTTTATTTATTAAAATACAAGTGAAATACCACTACCCTGACCCCTGAATTCCTGCTACAGTGGGGTGTTGGAGTGACAATGGCCAGATAGCACAGAGTAAGTGACACAGACACGTGACCCCATGGCCATGCGCAGCAGAGACAAGGCAGTAAAGTTTGCTACTTGGCAGTGCCCTGGGCAAACCTAGAATATGGTGGGGAGATTTTGAAAAGCCCCCTGATTTTTAGAGCAGGCAAACCCCTGGGCCTGCACCCTGAAACCTGGCTGTGTCTTCACGATGGAGTATCCCAGCCAGTCTCCACACGAAGCCAGGTCATAGACACAGAACCCCTACAGTGAAGATGTTAGTCTGCTTCAGGGGGCCCTAAATATTGTGATAAATATATCCTACAAATTCTTCTCAAAGGAACGTAATGGCATTTTCCAGGGTGGCCTAGCACTAGGGAAAGGGAGACGCCCGCCTGTTTCTGTGATTATTAAACTCTTTCTAAACTCCTGCTAGTTCCTGAGATACCTAGGACCCACCCACTCCACCCCCACCCACCAATCAAATTGAGGCGGATGGCGGGGGGGGGGGGGGG
>NW_026067986.1:3631163-3636967 GCF_014885135.2 Alexandromys fortis | reverse complement strand
GGGGGGGGGGGGGGGGGGGGGGGGGCACGTGGAGTTTTTCTGCAGGTATCAATCACCCCAGGCCTATAATGTAGTTTACACACGTGGTCTATTCTTGAGTATATAACGGGAAGATGCAGACTCCACAGCTAGCAGAGTCTCGAAGAAAGGAGGTAATACTGAATCCTACAGCATTTAGATGGCAGCACCGCCAAAAAAAAGTGTGGGAGATGCAGGGGGCGGGGAGCACGATGTATCCCCCATTTCACTCACCTTTGGCCTGTGCTGCCGGGAGAGGGACTGCCAGATTTCACTACAAACTGTTGTGAAGTTGAGCAAGAGCAGCGCCGGTTGCAGCTAGTGCTATGACTTTTACTCCAACAAATGGACACGGAGCTAGGCACCTGGTGTAAGTCTATCGGGAGAGCAAATTGTTTTAAGTCATTCCAATTTGTATGGCCTGCGTCCACGAGTTCACCTTCACAATCTTGCTTGCGTAACGTAAGCTCACTTTGGTCAGTGTGCTAAAGACACCTCAGATGTTTGGACCTGAGAACAGGAAGCGAGTGTTTGAGATGCCTGAATAAGACCCAGGTGTGTCAGAGTGTGGGCTATACGCCCCAGGAAATCGGCCACTTCATTCGAGTCTCTGGCGGTCCAGGGATTTGGCCACTGTCAGGATGTCCCTTGAGAAGCAAAAGACAAATTGTTGCTCTGTGTCAGTTTGGGTGTTCCCTGTGGCTCCACGTGTTAAATTTTGCTCCCCATTGAGAGGGTAGACACTTGACCCACCTGTGATATCTGCAGGTGACTGGAGGAAGAGAAGGCCATCAGGCTGGGGCCTCGTGATTGAATTATTGGTGGCTGTCTAAGAAGTGGGAGGGGACCAGATCCCTAGACACAACAGACTCCCTGTGCCTTGCTGTGTAACACCCTTCACCCCCTTCTGCCAGCAAGAAGGCTGTCACTAGATAGAGATCCTCCAGAACCCTGGGCCAAAATGAACCTCTTTTCTCTGTAACATAGCAAATCTGTAGTATTGCATTATTAGCAACCAAGAAAAATTAATGAAAGCACACCGCTAACAAAAGCAATGTTATGCTTGCTGTATCCCTTTGGATTTTGACAGCAATACATATTACATCAAAATGTATGCTTTGACCTATTTACCAAGTAACCCATAAAACGGGCTCTTTTTTTTTTTTTGGAATGAAAGAAAGAAAATGGCACTACAGAGGACCTTTTAACTCATAGTAAGCAAATACTGGAATATTGGAAAGATCTGTAGCAAATAAGAATACCATATGAAGACTCTGGTGAACTTGATTAAAAGAGCTGTCAGGAAGACTTTAGTTCCAAAGCGATCCATCTCCTCTTCTGCAGATAACTAGTCCATTTGAGGAAAGGGGCCTGGCTTACTAACTGAATTTGACTGGCTAGTCATGGAGCATCAAGTCTGCAGCCTCGGCTGCTCTTTATGAACTGGGTACGTCTGGCCCACCCAGCCATGAGCCTAAGTACAAACCCCGAAGAGACTGAGCAGGTTCAGGAAGCACAGATTGCCTTAGCAGGTAGCTTTAGCTTCACTTGGTAATTACTCCCGGCACTTGTCTCCTGGAAGAACTTAAACCCAGTGGAAGGGTTTTAAATTATAGTCAGTTCTCCGTGTGTGCACACAAGCTGGCAATTCTGCCCGTACGATGCCAGTGAGGAGTACCCCTGATGACGGGGTGAACGAAAACCTTCAGGGCAGGTAATTTCTGGCTGCAAACTGAGTATCTTTGTCTGGCTTGAGGGGTGGGCAGAGGCATCCATTTGTATTTGTTCACCTATGGCTGAGGGCTATTTTAGGAAACAGCAAAGATGGGAGAAAAGGAGATCTGGAGGATAGATAGCTACACGAGTAAAAACATCCATCCTTCTTGTGAGGGTGTCTGTGTCCCATGGGAATGTTCACTGTTCAGAAGGTCTGACATTGGCCTCTTCTCCACCTACTCAAATGTGCCTGTCTCAAAGTAATTATAGCGGGGGCTGGAGAGATGGCTCAGAGGTTAAGAGCACTGCCTGCTCTTCCTAAAGGTCCTGAGTTCAATTCCCAGCAACCACATGGTGGCTCACAGCCATCTGTAATCGGGTCTGGTGCCCTCTTCTGGCCTGCAGGCGTACACACAGACAGAATATTGTATACATAATGAATAAATGAATAAATAAATAAATAAATAAATATCAAAGTAATCATAGTAGCCAGAAATGGTGGTAGTGCCTGTGGTTCTGGATATTCGAGATGCTGAGACAATGATGGCAGACACCTGTGGTCCTTAACACTCAGGATGCTGTGACAGTGGTGGCAGGCGCCTGTGGTCCTGGACACTTGGGATGCTGAGACAGTGGCTGTAGATGCCTGTGGTTTTGGATACTCGGGATGCTGAGACAAGAGGACCAGAAACTTAAGGACAGTCTGAGAAACTTAGACTCTACCAATATGAAATAATAAAATAAAATAAAGAGAATCATAAAATCAGAACTTGAGTCCATGCACAGACTCGATGTCATGGTCTTCTCTGCAATAAGGCCAACAACTGACATCAAGAAATCATTAAGTTCTTATTTCCAAAAGAAATTAGTTGCCTGGTACCAGTTGGTTATACTGAACTTGCCACCTTAATATCGTAGAGGGACAGTCATTCATCTTCAATAGAGTAGGTGTATAGTGTAGATATTGATTCCCTTTCTAGGCTCAAATGTTTCTAACAGTACCTCCACCTATGAACATAGTTTAGACCTATGATAGTCTCCATAATATTATTTCCTTGCAAGGAACCCATTTTACAGTTGCTGTGGATAATGTTCTTGTACACTATACAGATTTGTCCCTCATATTCATTTAATAAAATCCTGATTGGCCAGTAACCAGGCAGGAAGTATAGGCAGGGTGACCAGACTAGGAGAATTCTGGGAAGAGGAAAAGAAGAGATGCAGTCACAAGGCAGACACAGAGGAAGCAAGATGAGAATGCCTTACTAAGAAAGGTACCACGCCACATGGCTAAACATAGGTAAGAATTATGAGTTAATATAAGTTGTAAGAGCTAGTTAGTAATAAGCCTGAGCAATAGGCCAAACAGTTTAGAATTAATATAAGCCTCTGTGTATTTCTTTGGGAATGAACAGCTGTAGAACCAGGCAGGACAGAACCTTCCATCTGCATACAGCAAAGCAAATACAGGAGTGGAGTCACACAAATAGAACTTGCCAGTCTTATCCTTTACCTCAGACCAGATAGATAGAGCTGACCTGGACACATGATGGAATAGCCTATAAGACTGAGTTCTGGTGCCAAATAAAAAAAAAAAAAGCACAGTAAACATTTGCATTCCCTCTTAAAGGTAGAGGGCATTGTGTATACTTTAAGTCAACATACCACATATAGCAATATTTATCCCCAAATACACAGATCCAAGAATCAAGTGTGGGATTAAGAACAGGGGTGGCAGGGACGGAAGTGTCTCACCTCAGCATTAACTGAGAGTCCATTCATGCTGTTGTCATTTCTAGTCCCTGTAACTTGAGGTCTGTGGGGTCAGAGGTCTTAATTCCCAACAAATGGATATTTCTAGCAGGGATCAAAGGTATGGCAGGAGGAGATAGGCCTCTCCTCCAAGCCCTGTGGTGGCAGACGGCATCCTTGAACTACAACTGTCTACACCATACCTCAGACTGCAGTGAGCTCCTATCTCCTCCTGCCTTATATTCCCATCCAGCCATATCCCTTCCTGTCTCCACCTCCCTAGTGCTGGGATTCAAGGCATGGGATCCCAAATGCTGGGATTAAAGGTGTGAGCCACCACCGCCTGGTGCCTAGTGGCTTAGCTCTGCACTCTGATCTTCAGGCAAGCCTTGTTAAAATACAAATAAAATATCTCTTCAACTCTCTAACACTAATAAGTGGTTCTCAACATTATTATGTTAAGAAAGAATGTGGTCTTTTTTGTAGAATATTATTTCAACTATGTAAAGATGTGTTACATTTGTTTATATTGTGGACTAGTTAACTATGTAAAGGTGTGTTACATTTGTTTATATGCTGGACTATTTAACTATGTAAATATGTGTTATATTTGTTTATACACTCGACTATTTAACTATGTAAAGGTGTGTTACATTTGTTTGTATTGTGGACTATTACTTTAACTATGTAAAGGTGTGTTATAATTGTTTATATTGTAGACTATTTAACTATGTAAAGGTGTGTTACATTTGTTTGTGTTGCGTTTGTTTAAAAATGTAAAGATGAGTGACATTTGTTTATATTGTGGACTAGTTAACTATGTAAAGATGAGTTACATTTGTTTATATTGTGGACTAGTTAACTATGTAAAGGTGTGTTACATTTGTTTATATTGTGGACTAGTGAACTATGTAAAGGTGTGTTACATTTGTTTGTGTTACATTTGTTTAACAATATAAAGGTGTGTTGCTCCTACTTCACCTTGTCCACCCAAGACACCTGATTGGTCTAATAAAGAGCCAAACAGCTAATAACTAGGCAGGAGAAAGAATAGGCAGGGTTAGCAGGCAGAGAGAATAAATAGAAGGAGAAATCTAGGCTCAGGAGATATAAGAAGGAGAAAAGAAGGAGACAAAGAAGGACACACAGGGGCAAGCAGTCAGGCAGCCACTAGAGAGCCAGACACAGAGAAGCAGAGAAAGTAAAATTTGCAGAAGAAAGGTAATAAGCACCGAGGCAAAAGATAAAGAGAAATGGGTTGATTTAAGTTAAAAGAGCTAGCCAGAAACATTCCAAACCTAGGTCCAACATTCAAAACTAATAATAAGCCTCTGTGTCATGATTTGGGAGCAGGTTGGTGACTGAAAAAGAAAAGGCCTGGTACAGGTCTGTTTTCCCTTTTCTTGATTAGATCCTGGCTAACAAAAAGAAAAATCACTGTATATTAAAACTTTAAAACAAAAGCATTAGATTTTTACACAAAAGGGACTGTTTCAGGGTCAGACCATTAAACAGACTTTTTACCTACAGAAACAGCCAAGGGGACATTTTAAGGCCCCTGTTTCAAAATGCCTTAGCCCTCTTATTCCTATCGAGCAAGTGCGTGAACCCTCTCCAATCCCAAGAGACACTACACTAGCGCTGGAGTAACCGTAGCCTATGATTTTAATGTCTACTCAGCAGACAATATCTCGTTTTACTAGATTGCACTGTTAACTTAATTTCAGATTTCTAAATTTTATAAATATTAAAAACATATCCACATATCCATTTATTTAAGACATATGTGTCTACACATAGGAAATGAACAAGGATATGAATATGAATTATTATAGTGGAGGCTGCTGTGTTCCCAGTCCCCACCTTCATTCGGTACATTGCATGTTTAAAATGCTGAAACTGGGGCTGGAGGGATAGCTTGGTGGTTAGGAGCATCATTTCTAAGAGATCTGCGTTTCACGCCCCACACTCAGATGGCGGCTCCTAACTATTTGTAACTCCAGTTCAAGGGATTTGATACTTTCTTTCAGCTTCTATAAGCACCAGGGCACACTACACACACGCAGACAAGACACCCAGACACATCAGATAAAAATAAGGATGAAATATTTGGGAGGATAGGGAAGATGGGGGGTGAGGAGGATAACTACCACCAAGGATGTTTGGAAAACTATATAGAAAGCCGGGCAATGGTGGCGCACGCCTTTAATCCCAGCACTCGGGAGGCAGAGGCAGGCGGATCTCTGTGAGTTCGAGACCAGCCTGGTCTACAGAGCTAGTTCCAGGACAGGCTCCAAAGCCACAGAGAAACCCTGTCT
>NW_026067986.1:3626041-3630535 GCF_014885135.2 Alexandromys fortis | reverse complement strand
AAAAAAAATGACCTAAAACTTAATTTTAGGAGAATGTTTGTGGCCCTTAAAGAGGAAATTAAACGTTCCCTCAAAGAAATAAAGGAAAAGACAAACAAAAAAATTTGGAAGAAATCAACAAATCCCTTAACAAAAACCATGAAAAAGCAATCAAACAGATGAAAGAAATTGATCAAGACATGAAAACTAAAATTGAGACAATAAAGAAAATGAAAAATGAGGGGATTATGGAAGTGGAAATTATGAGAAAATGATTAGGAACCACAGATGCAAACATAAACAGCAGAATAAAAGAGATGGAAGAGAGAATCTCAAGTGCTGAAGATATAATAGAGGGAATAATTGCCTAATACAAATAGACTAAATATTGTAACTGTGGTTATTATTTAAAAACTGCTTTGTGGGCTGGAGAGATGGCTCAGCGGTTAAGAGCATTGCCTGCTCTTCCAACGGTCCTGAGTTCAATTCCCAGCAACCACATGGTGGCTCACAACTATCTGTAATGAGGTCTGGTGCCCTCTTCTGGCCTTCAGGCATACATGCAGAAAGAATATTGTATACATAAAAATAAACAAATATTTTTTTTTAAAAAACTGCTTTGTTATATGTAATTTTACTATATTAAAGTTAAAACCTTCCTTTTTATTTAGACAGAAAAGGGAAAATGATGTGGGAAGTCCTTCTGTATGTATGTTGCATACATACATACTAATGACTAATGAATATTTCAACCAATGGCTTAGCAGAGTGAAGCCAGGCAGGAAATCCAAGCACAGATACAGAAAAAGAAAGCAGAGTCAGGCCCTCTGCGAAGGCAGTAGGCTCTCAACTGCCGAGCCATCTCTCTGGTCCCTCAAGGCTTACTTTTAAAATCTTTTCCCTGCTAGACTAAGAATGAAAAAGGCCACATTAGAACATGTTGCTTTCCTAAACACACAGAAGAACAGACAACGATACTTGTTAAAGAAAAGACACAGAAGGTGCCAGGTGCAGATGATGCACGCTTTTAATCCCAGCACTCAGGAGGCAGAGGCAGGCGGATGGCTGAGTTTCAAGACCAGCCTGGTCTACAGAGTGAGTTCCAGGACAGCTGGGAATACACAGAAAAAACCCTGTTTCCAAAAAAAAAAAAAAAAAAACAAGCAAACCAAAAGTCTGGTAGGACTTTATCTTGCCAAATGAAACGAAGACAGAAACAGAGCCCAAGAACCTTCAGGAAGTGTGGCTGTTGCACTATTGCCGGAAAGCATTAGGGGGTTAGGTTTACAGTTTAGCATTGATGTGTGGATCTGTTCTTTATAACTAGCTTGCCCACTAGACGGATAACCAGTTCTGTAAATGTTGGTCAAACATGTTTTAATGCAAATGACCCTCTCTGACCTACCACTCCTCAGGAAAGGTCTCTAAATCCATATTTGCCTTGGTGTCTGACCAATGGCGTTATAATTTTTGTATCTACAGCTTCACATGTCAAGTTTTTATGGACGGCTCCGTGGTAAGAGCACTGACTGCTCTCTCAGAGTGCCCAGCACACGCGTGGTGGCTACAAATCCATCTGTGGCTCCAGTTCCAAGGGCTATGATGCCCTCTTCTGGTGTCTAACAGGTACGGCATGCATTCGGGACACACGTACGGGCAGGCAAAGCACTCATACACACAAAAATAACTAAATGCCATTTGAAAGCGGAAAGCAACGGTTCACATACATCAAAGAGAAGGCAGAAAGGACCACTGTTTGCTGTTCCCCACTGTGTTCCAGGCACACCTGGCCTGAAAGTTCCTCCCGACACAGTTAATTCTGCTCTCCTTGGTTCAGCATTTGGGCTTTCGTTGTCAGATACCCCTCTCTATTTTATTTTATTTTATTTTATTTTATTTTATTTTATTTGGTTTTGGTTCGCCGGGCGGTGGTGGCGCACACCTTTAATCCCAGCACTTGGGAGGCAGAGGCAGGCAGATCTCTGTGAGTTCGAGACCAGCCTGGTCTACAAGAGCTAGTTCCAGGACAGGCTCTAAAACCACAGAGAAACCCTGTCTCGAAAAAACCAAAAAAATAAAAATTAAAAATAAAACAGATACCCCTCTCTAAGTAATGGTAATTTGTTTTTCTGGCCCTCTTCTCTAAGCCCCTTCAGGTTGTGACCTGTTTCAAAGTTGTCATTTTCATCCCAAGAACGCACGATCGCGTAACACGGCTGCGGTCCTCCTAATATGTAGGCCCTGTGACAATTATTCTTGATGGCCAATTTAACGGCGTTTAGGGTGGACAAGAAACAACCCCCGCGTGTTTCTATGAGGAAGAGTCTATGACTGGGCAAACTGAGCGCCCCCCTAAGTGTGAGCAGGCACCACGGTGTACGGTTTCAGCATCCACTGAATCAGCACGGCACACAGTAGCTGTAAGGTTTGGGCTATTTTTCAAACGGGTCTGTTTTCCTCTTTTTTTTTTAATTTCATTTTACATTCCAACCACAGTTCTCCCACCCCCTCCCCCGTCCCACCCCCATCCACTCCTTTCAACCAGTAAGGCTCCCATGGGGAGTCAACAAAGTCTGGCACATTAAGTCGGAGCAGGACCAAGACTCTCCCCTCTGCGTTAACACTGAGCATGGCATCTCACCGTAGGGAACGGGCTCTAACTAGCCAGCTCATGACCCGGGATAGATCCTGGTCCTGCTGCCAGGGGCCCCTCAGATAGTACAAGCTTCTCCGCTGACTACCACATTCGGAGGGCCTAATTCGGTCCCATGGAGGCTCCACAGCTGTCGGTCTAGAGTTCCTGAGTTTCCACGAGCTCGGTTCAGCTGTCTCTGTGGATTTCCCCCTCACGACCTTGACCTCCCTTGCGCAAATATTCCCTCCTCCCTCTCTTCCACTGGATTCCCGGAGCTTTGTTGCGGATCTCTGCCTCTGGTTCTGTCAGTTACTGGAGGAAGGCGCTGTGATGATAGTTGGGGTGTTCATCAATCTGGGCACCCTCTCCACTATTGCTAGGAGTCATAGCTGGGGTCATCCTTGTGGATTCTCGGGCATTTCCCTAGTACCAGGTTTCTCCCTAACCCCATAGTGTCTCCCTCTATCACGATTCTCCTTCATTGCTCTCCCACTTGGTCCCACTTGGTCCCTCTCACTCCCTCGATCACCCTGTTCCTTTGTGTTCTCATCCTCCATCCCCTTCCCGTTACCACCCCTCCTGCTCACCCCGGTTTACTCAGGAGATCTCATCTACTTCCCCTTCCTAGAGCATTCCTTGTGTCCCTCCCAGGGTCCTCCAGGCGCTGTGGATTATAGTCTCGTTATCCTTTGCTTTACTCAAACAGGGACGTTTTCAACTCTCCCTTGTGATTCCTAACCCTCTCCCAGATCATGAGATGAATCTATATCATATTATATAGGTCTAAATATAGTGAATAACATATACGCTCTCCATTCTTCTTAAAACTCTCCTTTAAATACTGTGTTAATATATTAAATGTTGCAGTGAAGTCCGTTAGTATCCTGGTTGTCTTTTGTCAACTTGGCACAAACCTAGACAGATCTGAGAAGGAATCTTGGTTGAGACAACGCCTCTATTAGATTGTCCTCACAGGGGCGGCGGGTAGGGCCACTCCTAGGCAAGCAGTCCTTAGTTGTACAAGAAAGTAGGGCTGAGCAAACCTCGAGAAGCAAGCCAGCAAGCAGTGATCCTCAAAGGGCTCCGCTTGGGTTCCTTCCTCCATGTTCTTTCAGTTCCTGTGCTAATTTCCCTTCATGATGGGCTATAAATGTAAACCAAATCAACCCTTTCCTCCCCAGGTCTCTTTTGGTCATGGTATCACAGCACTAGAAACCCTATTACTTCATACGGTAACTCAATCACGTGTTTGTGCCCACGGAGATGGGGTAGTGTTCACTCCCACAGGCAATTATGGAGATCAGAGGTTGCTGCCAGATGCCTTCCTCAGTCACCTCTCTACCTTATTTTTATACGATGGTATCTCTTTCAGAATCCCGAGTTTGCACTCTTGGGCAGGCTAGCTGTCCAGAAATCTCCCAGGATCCACCTGCCTGCCCGCCCCCAACAGGTGCTGAGATTACGGACAGGTGACCGTGACGCCGTGCCTAGATTTCAAGTGAGTGCTGAGGATTTGAACTTGGGTCTCCACGCTTGTTAGCAGGTGCGTTTCCCACTGAGACCTCTCCCTAGCCCCTAAAGATTAGTTTTAAAAGGCGGAGCTGCCAAATCCTGTACATGACAGTGCCAAAGTGGAGGGTCCAGGAGACCCCAGAGCCAGCGGGCTAGGCCAACTAGCGGAATCTCCAGCTCTGGGTTCAAATGAGAGACCCTGGTTCAATAGCTAAGGTGGGGGGAAACCAAGGAAAACCCCTGACATCAATCCCTGCGTCCGCATGTTTACACGTGCACTAGCACACACACAAACATACACACACACAAACATACACACACACACACATACACACACACATACACACACACAAACATACACACAAACA
>NW_026067986.1:3574776-3625498 GCF_014885135.2 Alexandromys fortis | reverse complement strand
CACACAAACATACACATACACACACATACACACACACATAAACACACACATATATACACACACAAACATGCACACAAACACAAACACATACATGTACACATGTACACATGCACACACAAACACACACGCAGACACTGATAAAAGGAAAAAATAATCATTTTGAAAGGTAATATGCTAAGTTGTCTTTAAAGTGAACCACTGGGTCCACACGTCTTCTACTTTAGTGACTTTTACAAGTGACAAAGAGCAGGACACCCCCAACTGTGCTTGCAGGATACCAAATGTCATGCATACTGGATTCCCAAGTAGACAGCCACAGGACTGATTGTCTTCCCTCCCTAAAGCCACGCAAGGGGAGCTCCTTTCCAGTCACTGTCCCGTAGCGCATAAAGCGTGTGTGTTTATAGGCAAGCATATATCCAGCGTCCTGATTCAGGCCCAGCCAAATTCCAGGGGCTTTTCATTTATTACCGAAGCATCGTTTTTTAGAAGTGAGTGTGGCCTAACTCTGCAGGGATGGGGAGGAACGCACTAGTTATGAAAAGGGAGGGCTCGTCATTAGGGTGAAAACAGCAGTCTCTCCATGCACAATTCAGGAGACAATCTCACCCACTTTTCAAGGATGTAACAATGTGTGCTTCCATTGAACATTTTATCATTTCTGCTTTGCAAATTAATTACCAGCCTACTCCCGAGGAAAAGAAATAAAGAAATCACCCAATACGCTCTGGTGAATTCACTAGTCTTCTGCATAGGTGGTTACAGGACCCATTTCTTAAAACTCTTCTCGGTCTGATAGAGTGTGGTGGTGCACGCCCTTAGCCCCAGCACTCAGCAGGCAGAGGCAGGTGGATCTCTGTGAGTTTGAGGCCAGCCTGAGCTACATAGTGAAACCCTGTCCCTAACAGCCTCCTAAAACAATTCAAAAACGTTCTTCTCTGCCAAGTGGCAGGCTTCATACCTGTAATCCAAGCATTCAGGAGGCAGTGCCAGGGGCTGTCTGGCTGGGAGTACAGAAGCTGGTCTGGGCTATACACACAAGCTAGCCTGGGCTACAGGGTAAAGCTCTTTCTCAGACAGCAAAACCTCTTATGCTGGCATCCAAGTAACGTTTTTAACATGGGCTGGATACACAAAGGTCTGGGCACGCGGAACACAGAGGTAAACACCGTTGTAGAGATGGCATAGTACGTCCTGTACTATGTGAGTTCACAACAAAGGCCCAGAAGGAAAACAGAGCAGGTTGGGGATAGCCAGCGGTGGGGGCGGAGCGGTACTTAGGACACAGGGAACAGGAACACTGCTCCAGAGGGCGGCATTAGAGATACGAATAGAGGTAAGCGTGTCCCACACAGACACCTGGAAATGGAATGTCGCAGCCAGGAGGACGCGAAGAGCTAGGGCCGGAGAGAACTCACGCATGGGTGACTTGAGAGCAAAAAAGGTTATCTCAGAGTGAGAGGGAGGAGGAAGAATACACCAGAAGGCAGAAACCAGACCACCAGTGGCCAGGAAAGCCATTTTTAAAATCTTCGATTTTTGTCCAGAATGACTGGAAGCCCGGGGGAAGACTGGGGACTGGGAGGGACATGAGGTGGCCTGCCTTTCTTTGGAGGGGATCACTTCGGCCGTCTTGCAGGGAGCAGATTCAGCGTACTGGCGTGATGTATTCTTCTGTGTCTTCCCGGCGTCTCCTTTACTGCTCCGGCAAGGACCCTCTTAGAGACGCTGAGTGAGTGTTTCAGCACCAATGGGAAGGATGAGATCGGTCACGTGTCCAACCAAAGCTGCACGCGCCCTCGAGCCGTGGCTTCCAACGTTGTTGTCAAGCTCAGCCGTCCGTGCAATGTGCAACGCTGAGGTTGAAAATTGCTTCCAGCTGTTCCTGAAGATAGGCGCACGGGGAAGCGAATCCCGGAGGCAAACAGCTGCGGCGAGTCTGAACAATGCGTCTTTTAAGAGCGCAGAGGCCACTGCTGTTGTGCGGAAACTCTAGGGGCTGTGGGACGGAGTTGAAGAAACCGGCGCTGGGGTAGCGCAAGCTCTGCACTTTAAATGTGATTCTGGGCGCCGTCAGCGGGAAAAAGCGCGGGGCAGGAGTGTTCCGTGTGGATTCCTGTGGCTGATGAGACTTGAGTCACCGCCAGAGACTCAAGGTCCCTCACCTTCCTCCCCCTTCCTCCTCGCAGGCACGATTAGCGTTTAGTACAGGGGTCAAAACTGATCTAAACCGCTGGGGCTAGAGCTCAGGTGGGAGAGTGCTTGCCTAGCGTGCACTGAGTCCTGGGTTCGATTCCCAGAACCACTTAAAACCAGGCACGGTGATGCAGGGAAGGAGCCCGGGAAAGCAGAGGCTGGGATGTTGTCTTAGTTAGGGTTTCTATTGCTGTGAAGAAACACCAGGACCAGGGCAACTCTTTTCAAAGAAAACATTTAATTGGGGCTGGCTTACAGTTCAGAGGGTTAGTCCATTATCACCAAGGCGGGTACCATGGTGCTGGAGAAGGAGCTGAGAGTCCTACATCTTGATCCTCAGGCAGCAGAAAGAGACTGTCACACTAGGCCTGCCTTGAATGTGTGAGACCTCAAAGCCCACCCCGCCCCACAGTGACACACTTCCTCCAACAAGACCACACCTATTCCAACAAGGCCACACCCCCAATAGTGTCACTCCCTGTAGGCCAAGCATTTAAGGTTTGGGTCAAGGGGGGGCCATTCCTGCTCAAACCACCGCAGGTATCAAAAGATCAAGGCTTCTCCAGCTACACTAGGTGGACAGGCTCCCTCTTTCCTGGCGGTAAAACTCAGCTCGCGCCAGCCAGTGAGATATAAGCAATGGGACCCTCAGGATCATCGTCCAAGAGCCTGTCAGGATAAAGAGCTGGGAACAACAATTACGCTCCTCTCTTCCCTTTCTTCCTGACTTCCACGCCGCTCCTGTGAGGCGACCATTAAGAAAAGGCCAGGAGGTTCACCATGGTTACCCATCATCCTTAGCCTCCCGAACCAACACCATGAGATAACCCAATTTTTTCCCCCCAAGACCTAGTTTTTCTGCATAACAGTCCCAACTGTCCAGGAACTAGCTCTGTAAACCAGGCTGGCCTCGAACTCACCTAGATCTGCCTGCCTCTACCCCCAAGTGCTGGGATTAAAGGCGTGCACCACCACCACCTGACTAAACATTTTCAAAATAATAGAGGTTTTCATGAGTTTAAGTCTCTGTGAATCTGGTTTTCTGTTACGTTGGGGGAAGTTTTTTGTTTTGCTTTGGTTTTGCTTGTTGTTGTTTTTGTTTTGTTTTGAGACAAAGTCTTTCTACATAGATCCTGGCTGGCCTGGAAGTTACTACAGAGACCAGGCTGGCTTCAAATTCAGAGACACATCTGCCTCTGCCTCCCAAGTGCTGGGATTAAAGACGTGTGCCATCACAGCCAGATTCTCTCTCTCTCTCTCTCTCTCTCTCTCTCTCTCTCTCTCTCTCTCTCTTTTTAAACAGGCTATATGATGGCTTTGCAGCTGAGAGCCCTGGCTGCTCTGCCAGAGTACCTAGGTTCACAAATTATTCCAAACAGCTAAAACAATCCTCAACAGAAAGAGCAAAACCTGAGGTGTCCTAATACCTGATTTAAACTATACTACAGAACTACCGTAACAAGACAGGCATGGCCCTGATGCAAAAACAGAAGACAGGAATGGGACTGAAAACCCGCAAAGGCGTCAACACAGCCACAGCCACCTGACTTTCAGCAAAGGTGCCAAAAACACATGCTGGAGGAAAGATAGTCTCTTGTCCCACACAAGAGTCCATTTAAAATGAATCGACAACTCCAATATGAGGTCAGAAACTCTCGATCTACTAAATGAACATATCTCAAGACATGACAAGGACTTTCCAATAAGACAGGAAATAATCCCAAGAAGTGCATGAAATTTCTAAGTTTCCGACTGGGAAAGGTAGAAGTAGTGTAATTACATTGTAAATTTTTATGTAAAAAATAGCAGGAGGTTTGTCCCCAGGGTCCATCTGGTCTCAGATTCTTAACCACTTCGGCAGTGTCAGGATCAGGTTCCATCTCATGGGGTATCGTAAATCCAATCAAAAAGTAGTTGGTTCCTCCCTTAACATTTGCACCACTACTGAACCAGCCTAGCCCACAGGAAGGCCACTGTTGTGGATGGCAGGGTTTGACGCTGGCAGTGTGAGGGGTGGAAAATAAGCAAAGTACAATGACGCGTGTATGAAAATGTCATAGTGAAACCCATCTCTTTTTTAAAGATTTATTTATTAATTATGTATACCGTATCCTGTCTGCATGTCTGCTGCAGACCAGAAGAGGGCGCCAGATCTCATTACAGATGGTTGTGGTTGCTGGGAATTGAACTCAAGACCTCTGGAAAAGCAGTCAGTGCTCTTGACCTCTGAGCCATCTCTCCAGCCCCAATCCATTATTAATTTTTTAACAATAAATTAAGTTCAAAATTGGAAAAAAATTTTAATTAGAAAAAAAATTAATGTAGGAACTGGAGAGGAGGCTCAGCTGCTAAAAGTACTTGTTGCTCTTGCAGAGCACCCGGGGTTCAGTTCCCAGCATCTATGTAGTGTTTACAGTTGCCTGGTAACTCTTTTCCTGGGGGTTCTAACGGCCTTTTGTCTTCTGTGGTACATCTACACACATGCTACCAAAATATTCCTACCTGTAAAGTAAGAATAAATAACTCTTTGAGTTTTTTAAATCAGCGTACAGCAGAAAAGGGTCTGTGTCTTGGGAGGAGTAGGTGAAATAGTACTAACCACTCAGGCTCTTGGAGCCAAACAGCTCACACGTGAATCTGGGCTCCCTCACCTAAAAGAGCAAGACACTGTGTGGTTCTTGGCGGCTCCACTCTCACTGGTACAAAGCACAGAATATTACTGCTCGACAGAGTTTGAAGGTTTATCAGATGCTGACAAGAAAAAAGCACTCAATTTTTAAATAACTTTGTAATAAGATAGATGATTATATTATTTTAAAAGTATAGCTCAAAGACTGTTACATATTAGTATTCAATTAATAAAAATACACCCTTCCTTGTAGTCTTTCCTGGGGCTTTTCGTCTCAAACCCCAAGGCTTTCCATTTCCAGCCTTTGTTTTCTTGGGTGTTGCTGCCCCCTGTCGGAAACTAAGCATACTACAGAAATCAGACTGTTTTGAACAAAGCTTTTCAACAAACATCTGGGGATGAGCTCTCTCCCCCGTGAGTTACTGCAAGGAAGTATTTGCCTGAAAATCTTCTTATGTCCATGCGTCGAACTTCCCATACAACTCTGGGCAGCAATAACCTGTCTGAAATAATTCAGGGGGCAGCCTTCACACCAAGTCCCTGGGCGTACGGTGCCGGGGACGCAAGGATGAGGTGGAGTCCATTCCATGCTTCCATGGCATACACAGACCACCAGGGTGGACACTCGAGTGACGGGAACCCCGAGTGCCGAGTGGGGAGCAGTGCGGATCCCAGGTACCACCGCCCTTTAAGAGAGCCAGACCCCATACCGTCAAAGGAGCCTGTGCTCTAAGGACCGGCTGGAGCCAGTCAGGTGAAGAGGAAGCCATGGATCTTTCTGAAAAGCGCCAATTGCATGTGTCACGCAGGGCAGCCTGTTCAGGCGACAGCTGGGGTGAAACCGAGCTGGGCCCGGTAATGCACGCCTGTAATCCCAGAACTAGACGGCAGCGGTGGAAGGTTCTCCAACACGCTGCCAGTTGGGGTTACTGGGTGAAATCCTTGTCTCAAAATAAAACACGGAGGATGTATTTCTGCATAGCAGAGAGCTGACGTGGGTGAGGCCATTGTTTCAGCTCCCAGGACCACAATTTTTTTTTTTAAATTCTATAATACCAAGGGTCAAAAATCAATTTTAACAGTTAAGGGAGTATAGAATATAGAATAATACTAAAGGTATCCCTCGGTGGAAAGTATCAGCCTGCAGTCAAACTGGGGCCTGCCAATCATGTTCTGATGCTCAACCTTCCAGAACCCTGTCCTCCACACAACAGAAATCACCTCCAGGACCAACATGGTGGCTTACCTGTGGTTAAGTTCCACCTGTAACTTCAGTTGCAGAGGGCCCAACCCTTCTTACCAGACACCAGGCACACTTATGGGGTACATATAGATTTGCAGGGAAAACATAAGCATCAAATAATGTAAGGTTTGTTGTTGCTGTTGTTGGTTTTTCGAGACAGGGTTTCTCTGTAGTTTTGGTGCCTGTCCTGGAACTAGCTCTTGTAGACCAGGCTGGCCTCGAACTCCCAGAGATCCGCCTGCTTCTGCCTCCCGAGTGCTGGGATTAAAGGCGTGCGCCACCACCGTCCGGCTTGTAAGTTGTTTTTTTGACTACCTATATAGCCAAGGGTGGCTTTGAACTCCTGGCCCCGTCTCTGTGTCCTGAGTGCTGAAATTGCTAACACCTGCTACCACAGGCTTACATTGTGCTGAGGACTGACCCCAGGGCCTTGTGCATGCCAAGCAAGCCTTTTACCAACCAAGCTACACTCCTCAGCTCCCCAAGGTGATGTCATATTTGATATTTTTAGATTTGTTTTTATTTATGCCTATGTGTGGATGTATGTCCTGAGGACAGACTCTGGACAATCTTCAGTACTTACTTTGCACAGGGCTTATATATATGGCCACTGACCCAAAGCAGGTGTCTTAGGGATTTGCTAAATATCCTCTCTGCTTTCCAGGTAGAGTGCCTTCCTCACATCCCATACTTGTTCAGACATGAGTTCTACTTAACGTCTGAGACCAGACAGGAATAGTGGCATGACCCTGTAGTCCCAGCCCTTGCAGGGTAGAGGGAGGACCACCAGGAATTTAAAGTCAGACTGAGCTACAAGTTCCCAGCACCCTTTCAAACACCCCCAAGTCTGAATGAAGGTAGCTGAGTGTCTCTCAACCTTGGAATATTTTACTCCCCCAAAAGATAAACGTTGCTATCAGAGGCTTTTTTTGTGGTCACATAGGAAAGGGGTATCCCTGGCACCAAAGTCAGAAGTTGGGGGTGTATTTATAGAGCACCCCCCCACACAAAGGACTCATCTGTCCTGAAATCTGAGTGCAGAGTGATTCTGGGATTGGTGGATCCATCTTTATGGATTTTTGACTGGAAACCTGAGCCAGACTACTTAACTGACAGAGCTGGAATCTTTTTTTTTTTTGGGGGGGGGGGCTTTTTGGCAGGGTCTTATATATACCCCAGACAGGTAAACGTGCAACCCCCAGCCACTACCTCAAGTGCTAGGATTCTAGGCCTGTACCACCATGCCTGAAGAAAACACATCCCCTAACATTTAGTTTCACTTAGAATGGCCAGCAACATAATTAATATGGCAAACAACAGAGCATACATAGTACAGTTCCATACAGAGTCGACTAACATTAAGAACTGTTATACTACGACTTTAAATATAATAAATTTTATTTATCTGGTGGTACATGATGCTCACAGGGCATCGTACAGCAAATTTAAAAATACAATATAAAAAAATCAAGCCGCCAAAGAAATTAATTCCATCAGAGGGCAATGGCCCATTGGGGGAGGGGTAGGGGAAGGAAGAACGGGAAAGGGCCAGAGTAAAGACCACCACCTGCCCCTAAAGAACATTTATTCTTCCTAAGCTTTGCCTTAAGAAACATCGAAACAAAAGTGCGAACGAACGGTCTCTGAGAAGTTCAAACGTCACATAACATCTTTCACATGGGTATATCACAGAATGTTTTCCTTACTGAGAGCATGAAACAACCCAAACACCTTTGAGGGTAATTTGGTCAAAATCTTGAGGTTACAGCCTTTAGCATTTCTTTCCCTTGTCCTGCAATCACCTCCATCAGCAAAATGTCACTCAAGCAGACGGTCTTCCGTCAGCTCTGTTTTCTACCGGAAAGCTTGTTTCCCATAAATAGCAAGGAGCTACACAAACTTCAGCTACATTAAGTATTTTAACTGATAATTAAATCTTAACTTTGAGAACTGTATCCAATTCCCAAAATTACTAATTCCCGAGGGTTATCTGAAATCAACTATACAAAACAGCGATATTTAAAAGTGCATAGGGCATGGCTAGAAAATTTCTAAGAACAGGAAAGTGGTCTGGGAATTTGTGTTTGATAGAAGTCAGACCACACACAAGGAAAAACAAGAAGCTATGTGCCCTGCCTGGGAACATTTAATGCTCGGTATCAATTTTATAAAAGCAGAGCAGAAGCTGTTTCTCGGTGTCCAGCGGAGAGACTTCTTGGTTAGTCAAATCCTAGTTGTTCTGAAGAGCAAAGTCATATGCTAGTCCCACTGATGGCACAATCATTTCCCTCTAGAATCAACAGAAATACAAACAGAGGAAGACAAAACAGTGACGGAGAAAAAAAGGTTAAAAAAAAAAAAAAGAAATCTGGGGTATAAAACTGATTTAAACATTGAGAGCCTGAATGCTTGGCTCTTCTAGAACTGAGGGGCATGTTGGCTCACGCTGCACACATGTAAACCACTGTGTTATGTCTGTCTGCTACAAACAAATCAAATCCAGGCATTTTCTTTTAACTTTCTACTTCTCCCATACAGCATCCTGATCTATAAGGACTCTGCATATGGCCCCTTCCATTATACTGGTTCCAAGGGCAAAGCCAGGTCAGACGCACCTGTGCACCCTCAGACAGCACTGTTCCCAACAGGGAAGAGAGAGAGTTCTGAAGGAGAGACAGCGTTCCCACTGTCTCAGCACGGCCCACCATACATCCTCTCTGCCCGTCACAAAGCATTCAGACATCACGAGGTGACAGGTGCTAGCTATGTAAGTACAAAATAATACTCAAGACAGCTCGGCCAAAGTGCGACTCTTCTACGGTGGAGGACGCTCACGCCACACTGAGGGGTGCGCCCCAAAGGAACTCTTCTCATCAACAATGGACTTTGACAAGGGCCACCACTGTACAGTCTGTCCTGCTACGTTCCGTAATAAACCAGGTGACAGAAAATGAAGTTAAACCACTTATTCTACACAAACCAACTTTACCAAAGTTCTTCATTTTACAAGTATATTCAAAAAACACACACAAATTAGCATTTTGTACACGAATGTTTATTTCTCAATTTAACATTGCCTTTAAACACAAGGAATGAATTCTAAATCTTCATAAAGATGAATAAAAAATGACAATCCCTCCAGTATAGTGTGTAATCACTGCGTCCTTGGTCACTACTGGCGTTTACTGTTTAACATCAAAAACAAAGTTATTTCAAATTCATGCTACTGGATTTCTACCTTCCTCTATGACCAGCTCTACACTGATCTGCAATGTTTTACAAGTTTATATCAGACAGAAGCAAGTTTAAGGTGTGAAACAGCTGTGCATTAGACACAAGATAAAATTACAAGATATAGTCAAGTTCGTAACGAATATAGGTGTTCTTATCGTCGTTGTAGATCCTCGGGTAATGCGCTATCAGAGCGTCCTGGGAGCCGATGTAGATGGAGTTGTAAATCTTCCAGTACACATCTCTGACTTTCCGAGCTGGGTGAAACAGACCCTAGAATAAGCAAAACATAGTTAATTCTATCTTCAAGACCACATATATCTAACGCAACTGCGGACTGTGAAGACAGGGTTAGGAACACTTTGTTTTACAGAGAATTCTCAATAGAGGAATCTAAAGTGGCTAAAAGCTACTGCAGGAAATGCTCAGCATCCTTAGCCATCAGAGAAATGCACATCAAAAGAACCTGAGATTCCATCTTACACCTGTAAGAATGGCCAGTCAAAAACACTGATGACAGCTTATGCTGGAGAGGATGTGGGGAAAAGGGAATAAACACTCCTGCATTGCTGGTGGGAATTCAAGCTGGTACAGCCCCTTTGGATGTCAGTGTGGTGATTTCTCAGAAAATTGGGAATCAACCTTCCTCAAGACCCAGCAAGACCACGTTTGGGTATATATCTAAAAGATGCTCAATCGTGCCACTAGAACCATGTTCATAGCAGCATTGTTTGTTATAGCCAGAACCTGGAAACAACCTAAATGCCCTTCGACCAAAGAATGGATAAGGAAAATGTAGTACATTTACACAATGGAGTACTACATAGCAGAAAAAATAACATCTTGAAATATGCAGGCAAATGGATGGAGCTAGAAAACATATGAGGTAACCCAGACCCAGAAAGACAAATATGCACTCACTCATACGTGGCTTTTAGACATACAACAAACTAGCCTACAATTCACAATCCCAAAAAACCTAGACAACAATGAGGACCCTAAGAGAGACATACATGGATCTAATCTACACGGGAAGTGGAAAAGAACAAGATCTCCTGAGTAAATTGGGAGCATGGGGATCATGGGAAAGGGAAGAGGAAGGCTGGAGTGTGGAGAAAAATACATAGTTCAATAAAAACAATTTTAAAAATTTACAAAAAAAAATAATTCCTTTTAGCTGGCATAGTGGGACACACCTTTAATCCTAGCACTCAGGAGGAGGAGCTATCTAGCAGTTCGAGGCTAGCCTGACCCACATAGTGAGTTCCAAGTCAACCAGGTTTGCACCTGTTACAACCAGGCCCTGTCTCAAAACACTAAGTAGTTCCTTTGAAGTACTTTGAAGTGAAGGAGAAAACCTGGAAACTGCACAAAACTGTGATGGGTAAACACAAAATCTAATTTCTATCTCAACACAGAACTGTCTCCCACATGCTCATCAGTGAAGGACACTAGCCTAGGTTCTGGCAGGAAAGTCTTGCTCAAGTCCAGCAAACAAAAGTCCCCCCCACCCAGCTCATCTAATTAACATACCCAATCAAAATACACCACCTGACCTAGCCCATTCTAGCACAGACCTCCCTTTTTCTCTTCTTAAAAATTACACATGCACAGCCAGGTAGTGGTGGCACATACCAGGCAGATCTGTGTGAGCTCAAGGCCAGCCTGGTCTACAAGAGTGAGTTCCAGGACAGGCCCCAACGCTACAGAGAAACCCTGTCTCGAAAAACAAAATCAAAAAACAAAAAAACAAGTCCCACATGCAGGGCTAGAAAGATGCTTCAGTGAAGAGTACTGGCTACTCTTCCAGAGTTCAGTTCCCAGCAGCCACATGTCAATTCACAACTGTCTATATAATAACTCTGGTACCAGGGCTTCTGACACCCTTACACAGACATACATGCAGGCAAAACACCAGTGAACATAGAATACAAATTATTTTTAAAAAATTACACCTGGTGCTGGGCAGTGGCACATAGCTTTAATCCCAGCACTTGGGAGGCAGAGGCAAGTGGATCTCTGAGTTCGAGGTCAGCCTGGTCTTCAGAGTGAGTTCCAGGACAGCAAGGCTACACAGAAATCTTGTCTCTAAAAACCAAATCTCCAAAAACCTCTACAGGATCATTTGCTGCCGTTTTTCTGCCTGAGTCACAAAGCGGCCACTTTAGCTGCTAAACAAAGGATCTCTGTGAAAACAGGTGCTTGTGCATGGTTTGTACCTGGTCCAGGTCTGGGAGCAAACCCCCACTGTGCAGGGGTCTCCTTCAACTGGGTAGTGACTGACTTCACATAATAAACTAAATCACTTTTTGATCCTGTATAAAAACAAACCACGTTTAGCCCACCTGTAAGCAGTACTGCAACATTCTGCAGGGCCCAATAGCGACTCTCAGGCCCTCCAGAGCGCCCATGACGGCCTGGATCACGTGGGGCGATGTCTCAAACACATTCGGCCATACATAGTTGAGTAAGTGATTCAGAGAGTCTTCACAGCCAAAGCCATAGACACCAAGTGACATGTGCTGTACCACTGCGCTAGCTGTCTGCCTGTGCACAAGGTCCCTGGAGTGGAGAGAAGAAGGTTTCTTTAAGTTAACCTTAATTTGTAAGAAATAGTCATTTGCATGATTAGGACCTGAATTACTATTCAACATGACTGTAAGTCGATATCAGCATATAAATCAAACATTTTCATTCAAAAAAGTGCTCATAGTCTGGCAAGCTATTAACAACCTTTCAAAAGCATAATAAAAACATGAACCATATAACACCTTTAATTTATTAACTATCTTATTCACCATAATGAAGGAGTTCTAAGTTTTTCAACCAAGTATTATTAGTAATTCTCAATTGAGTTTTTACTACCTCAACCTGCAAAGATAAATCTTTTTAATTTTCATTAATTCCCTGAGAATTATGTATAATGTATCTTGATCATACCAATCCCCAAAGCACATTTTAAAAATAAAGACGCAACAAATATTATGAACTCTAAAATTAAAAAAATGAAAAATTTAGCCAGGCAGTGGTGGCACACGCCTTTAAACCTAGCACTTAGGAGGCAGAGGCAGGTCGATCGCCAAGTTAGAGGCCAGCCTGGTTTACAAAGTGAGTTACAGGACAACCAGGGCTACTGTCTTGGGGGGGGGGTTGAAAAAAAAAAAAGCAAGAAACAAACTAACAAAAAAACAAAGCCATTGTGTGGACTCCCACCTGTGGGACTATTTTCCTCCAAGACACAGTGCTTTCTAAGAGTTGAAATCACAAAAAAGATTGTAAAAGGCACAGCAAATTATTTTGATGTTACGTGAAAATTACAAAAAATACATCTGATAGAAATCTGAAATTTATTTCAAAATGAATTTGATATAATAACTGAGATAAAATTTAAATATATTTGCAGTGCAATATTCAAGTGTTTTTGTTATGAACAAACAACTTTACTTATAATCAATATTTGAAGAGAAAAGTAAGTCATGTTTACTTTTCAAAAACTTCCTCTAAAATCAGAAGACAACTCTAGCCTCAGCAATGTGAGAGAGAAGCAAGGTCATCTGCTGCTGTGCTGTTCTGTCCCCATAGCTTCTATCTATACTTTCTGGTACAACACTAGCTCCGTGTAAGTTGACCGTTACAAAGGTCGGAGCTTGCTTCCACTTAACTACAACCCCACTGACATGGGAGCCCTCTGTATGCTGTGAACATGTTTTAGTACCACTGGTGAAAAGACACTGCTGTGGTCTATGACAGGGCAGAACATACTAAAGTGAATGCAGAAAGAAAGAAGGCAGAGTCAGAGAGGCCATGTAGCTGCCAAAGGATGCCAGAACCTTACTAGGTAAGCCAGTTTTGTGGCAATATACAGATTAATAGAAATGGGTTAATTTAAGATATAAGAGCTAGGTAGGAATAGGCCTAAGCTGTTGGCCAAATAGTGCTGTAATTAATAGTTTTTATGTGATTATTCAGGTCTGGATGGCCAAGCAACAAAAAAGCATTTTCTGTTTATACCTCACCCAATTTTCAAAACTTTGTTTTGAAACAGGGCAGTCTTATATTGTGCATGCTGCATGGAATTTCCAATCCTCCTGTATCAGCCTCTGTAGTAGTTGAGGTTAGAGGCTCAACGTGGCCAGTTTAGTGAATAACTTTAAGCTGTACACAAAAGTAACCAGCAGAAAACTTAGCAGTCACTGAAACTGTCTGAGCCCTCCTCCCGCTTCTCTTGTCAGGGACAGCAAGTTCTGTGAAATGTAGGCAAACTCTCATCAAGTAACTCAGATGGAGTACTGAACTAGCGGCTGCCACTGGATCATCGGAGGCTGCAAAGGAAAGCTGGCTCCGCCAATAAAAGAGGATCTGCTGAGGATGGAGCTCACCTGGTAGATGCTGGCTTAGCATATGTGAAGCCCTGAGTCATACATAGCCCTCAATAAAGCAAGCACGGTGGTACATGTCTACAATCCCAGCACTCTGGAGGTGCCACTCAGCTGCCCTGGATGATCTGAGACACTGAGAACAAAACTACAGGTTTCTGTCATGCAGATCAACTCCTGTTCATCTTCCCAAGAGTGAATCAAAATCTAGCTTAAAATATGAAAAGAGACTAACCCATTACAACAAATATTAAAATAAGAAATTATATGAAATAATCCATAGTAATGTTTCTTCAACAAACAGGTCAGGTACCTTAATAAACTCTAAAAACAAAACATGGGTGCCTACTTTGGTTGTAGTCACTCACCTGTCCATTAACGCGTCCTCGAGTAAAGGCGTTACCGCATAGATGTAGTCTTTCCCCATTTCGCCGATGTACTCAAACAAGAAGGACAGGGACTTCAGCACTCCGTTTTGAACGTTAAGTTCAGGAACTCTGTACTCATTCATTAAGGCGGGGAGCACTGTGAAGGGGGAGCATGTCTCAGCAACAATGGCAATGGCTACAGTGGTGCAAACTCTGTTCTGCCTTTCCTGAACTTTGAGGTTGTTTAAAAGCGTAGCCAATACGTCATGAGGGCTGAAAAGAAACAATAAACACGTCAGCAAGTTATCACACCTACTAAACCTCTCCTCAGAGAAAAGAAGCCTGCAATGGAATGCAGTTGTTGGTGGATAGTAATCATTTCTGATAAAATGCACTACTTTTCTCATCACGAGGATTGTGGCTTTTGACTCAAGTGCTTCATACAGGGAAGAAGGAAATGATATAATTATAACCTCAAAAAATAAAATAAAAAGGCTCATACTAATTGTCACATTTTTCTTAATGTTAATTCAGGTGGGTTCATTTTCAAATATAAGCTTAAACTTTTTGAAATATAAAGAAATTTAAATAAGACTCCAAAGCCAGGCAGAGTATCCCAAACAAGACTATCCAGACTCCGGCCTCCCATGCTCTCACACACCATCTCTTCCTCATCTTCCCAGCTCTCCCCTCTCCCCCACCGAGCTTTTACATACTTCCTTTGCTAAAGCTCAGAGACACTGGGCTAATCAATTCTGCACCGTGTCTACCCTAAAAGCAGAACCACCGAAGTCTCACATCTTCTGGTTGTTGTAGTTTCCTCCCTGCTCCTGTGACAAAGCCCGATGACCAAGAGAAACTCGGGGAAGAAAGGGCTTGTTTCAGCTTCCACACCAGGTCGCAGTCAGGGGAAGTCAGGGCAGGAAGTGAAGCAGGAACCGAAGCACAAATTGTGCAGGAATGCTGCTTACTGGCTTGCACCTAGATCACGCTCAACTTACTTTCTTATACGGCCCAAGACCACAGGCTCAAATAAAGTACTACCCACAGGGGAACAAATGGGCCCCCCATAAGTCAAGAATCAAACAATCCCTCACAGACATGGTCGCCGGCCACTCTCCCTATGACGACTCTGGGCTGTGTCTAGCTTACAGCTTGGAAAATGACACATTCGGTTTCATTTTCCACAACTAACTGCTTCTCTCAGCTGGGTTCTGATGAAGAAGAAATGAACCATAAGTGAATTCATAAGGCAGATGAATCTGTGGATTACCCTTGGAACAATGTATTCTTAAAAACACATAAAGTGAACATTAAGATATGAATTATATATAAATATTTTATGTTGGGAGACCTTTAATCTCACCCTTGGAAGACAGAACAGACTAATCTTTGGAGTTAAGACCAGTCAGGAGCACACAGTTAGACTCTGCACCCCTCCCCCCTAAAAACGTTGAAATAAAATAAAAAAGGAGCTGATGGGTGGCTCGGATGAGGGCTAAGAACACCGGCTGCCCTTCAATCTCGGTATGAGCTCCAGCATCCACATGGCAACTAACAACCTTCTCTAACTCAAGATGCCGTGAATCTCATACTGTCTTCTGGTCCCTTGAGGGTACCAGGCATACAAGCGGCACAGGCATGTGAGCAGGCAAAGCACTTATATACATCCATATAAATTACAACAACAAAAGATTTAAATCAAGTTTAATATAAAAAACCTCCTTTAATGTCAAGAGTTTCATACCTACATAACGAGTCTTGGTCACACCCACCCCTTTTCCTGTCTTTCCAATGTCTCTCTCATCTCTCCCTCCCCCATTAGTCCTCCCCAATCTTATGTGCTCTTTTTATATGCCCACTGAGTCAGGGCTAGAGTCAGCTCAGCAGTAAGGGCAATAGCTGCTGTCCCAGAGGATCCAAGTTTGATTCTCAGTCCTCACACGGTGGCTCACAACCATCCATACCTTCAGTTCTAGGAGACCCAACACCCACTTATGACCTCCACGGGCACCAGGCAAGTCCACGTGTACATACATGCATATACACATAAGCAAAACACTCAATAAAAATAAAGAAAACAACTCCACTAAGCCCACAAAGTACTATCAGTGTGTGCATGCGTGCAGACATCCTACTGAAGCAGCCTCACAGGGGCCACATTCATACCACTGACTCCCCAGCACTCATCAGTGCCCAACAGCTCCCCATTGACGCCAGTGCTTTGGCTGTGATCCTGTGGTGGTCATGTAAGCTCATGTGTGCAGTGCACTGTCATATCCACACATGTGCTTCTGCTGCAAACTCTACCCCTCTGGCACTCACAGCCTTGACGCCCCAAAGTTGGCTTGTCTATAACAGAGCTAGTGTTCTTAACTGCTGAGCCATCTTTCCAGCCATAGAGGAGCTTCTTTTTATTGGTAAGAGCAATTAAAACAGAGGTCCATAACAGAACAATGTGGAGATTAAAAAACTGGAGTACTCATCCCTTAATATTTTAAGCAATATTCTAGCCAGGCATGGGAGCACATGCTCTTAATAGTAAGACCAGAGAGTCGATCTCTGAGTTCGAGGCCAGCCTGGTCTACATGGTGAGTTCTAGGATGGCCAGGGCTACATAGAGACCCTGTCTCAAAAAAAAAAAAGGGGGGGGGGAGGGGCAATACCTAATCTCCTAAAAAGACCAACAAAAATGTGAATGTACTTTGAAAATGGAACTATTTCCCTCTCTGAAAATGTCTATACTACAGAAGGGGAAATTTTTAAAGCATTCCATCTATTTTAGCTCAATTTAAAAGATAAAAAAATCTTTAAAATAGACAGGGGCAGGTCAGTGATTAAATGAGGTTTTTCTTCAGATCATTAACACAATGGGTTTATTATAAGCTACTAGAAATAATGCAACTACTCACCCGATGGCCTTCGCAATGTACCCGAAAGTGTTGACGGTAGCTCTTCGAATGGCCTTTTTGTGTGCTTTTAGGAGCTCTAAAAGTTCAAAGCAAATCCTCATCCACTCTCTTGCAGATACATATTCTGCTCCCCTAATTAAACAAAAAAATTAAAATATTAACTAAATGGTTATTACTGCTTTGCTATCAAGGTGCTTTGATTTTTTGTTTTTGCGGTGCTGGGGATGAAGTCCAGAGCCTCCGTCATGCCAAATAAGGTAGCTGATCTGCACCCCTTACTCGAAGGTTACAAAGTAAATGTGCATATTCAGTTCTGAAACCACCACTAACTCATCTTAACACTAAATGAAGACTAACCTGGCTTGTTAAGTGGTGGTGTACCTGATCTATGGAGTTTCAGGCCAGTCAGGGATTTAGTCAGATCTTGCCTCAAAACAAAATAAAACAGAAAGAAAGTTTGGCTCAGTTTTAAAACTACGGGGTGACGCACACCTTTAATCCCAGCAGAGGTAGAGGCAGGTGGATCTGAGCTCAAGGCCAGCCTGGTCTACAGAACAAGTTCCAGAACAGCCAGGGCTGCACAGGGAAACCCTGTCTCAAACATCACTACTGCTTATTACCAGCCAAAGTGAAATCTGCCTGAAAATACTAATCTTGGATAAGCTGACCATATATACTTAGGTAAGCAGCTTCAAGGAAAACTTGCTTGCCGGATACAAACCCGCTAAATCTGAGAAGAAATATTGCCTAAAAGAATGTTTAAGCAGTCTACTTAAACTAAGTAAGAGGATGTTACTACCTACAAAAATGGCAGAGTAATCTGCTCACCTGTCAGCAATGCGTCCAACGAGATCGATACAATTCTCCTGTACTTTTTCATGCCTGTTCTTTAAGATGGGGGTGAGTCTAGGCAGCAGATCTTTAATTGGTGGTGTCATCTTGTGCATACCTAGTCAACAGAAATCAAGGAACTGTTAAACCCTGAACTGCAACCTCTGCTCATTTTTCCATTTACTGTGCAATTCAAAATATAAACAAGCCACCTATGGATAAAATCCCTAGATTCTAAGTAAACTTTCATTTTTTTAAAAATTATTAATAGCTTCTAATTACGTGTAAAAGTGAAAGAAATTAGTGATTTAAAGAACATGAATTACTTAATAACAAAAAGATTTATTTGGTTTTGAAATGCTGTATGTATTTAAATATGGGGACATCCTACATTCTGGCCAAATACAACAATATAAGCAAAAGTAGACTCATAACCAAATCAGAAAGGGCCCCACACCCTTTAACTGCAAAACAAAACAGATCTCCAGTCTCCCTGAAATTCAGGGCATGTCTGGATAGTATTTAAACATAGGAAGGAAGAAACGGGGGTTTAAAAAAAAGGCAGCTAGCAGGGGCTCTTGCTCTAACTAGAACTGCTGGCTCTGATTTTCCATCATTTTTTTCATGTTTCGCAGGTTTACAACTCTGACAAACCAGAAACCCAGGAGATAAGAAGCTAAATGACCGCTGGCTAGTCCATCTCTCTAAAGCACACCCAGGCTGGGCTGACCTTGGCGAGTCCAGGTCAGTCTCTCTACAGCACACCCAGGCTGGGCTGACCTGGGGGTTCAGCCAATCGACCTTCCACACATCCTCACTGAGCAGGGAAAACAGTGTTATCACTGGCCGGGAATTATGAACTCTTGGCCTTTTTTCCAACCCTTTCAGCCTTAGAGGAGTTACTTTCAACACTATGTTTAAATAAGATATTTTGGGGGGCTTTCCAAGACAGGGTTTCTCTGTGTATCCCTGGCTGTTCCAGTGCTGTAGACCAGGCCGGCCTCCAACTGCAGAGCTCAACCCGCCCACCAAGTGCTAGGATTAAAGTTGTGCCAGCACTGCCCAACTACAGTGAGATCGTAAACACAGATATGCCTTTGTTTGCTTCATCATTACTTATAACAGAAAAGTCCTCTCTCCCAGTAACTCACAACATCGTGAGCTGTAACTGTTTCCATGCCTCCAATGTCCTAAATTTCCCTTTAACATATTTAAGTAAAATATACATGGACAATAGGAAAAGAAGACTGTGTGACACTCTGACAACCCTGAAGCGCTCAAAATAAGAAAACAAAACCCAACAAACTCCCAACTAGGACTTATACTTTGCTTTCCAAATACAAAGAAAATGACAAGGCCAACTCTCATATAAGCAGGCAATGGCGTACCTATAACGTTAACAATAGCCTTCAGCGCTCCGAGAATGCTCCCCAATACTTCAGGGTATTCTTCACCCAGGTATTCATACAGCACCACACCCAAGTGTCCCATCAGTTTTTCCTGTAATTCAAAAAATGTTTAAAACGTTACTGTCTCCATTAAACTACCTGCTAACAACAATATAAAGCTGGTAGAACAGACAGATTACCTCTTGACAAGTCTTCATTACAACAGCAGTGCGGGAAATCAAGTCAGCTGCCTGTTGCCGAACCTTTGCTGATTTGTTATTTAAACGCCACAAAACAGTACCACAGATCTGAGGCAAGTACGGTTTGACTCGTTTGCCAAGAGCATTAACTACTGTGCCAAAGCCGTTCAACATTACCGAATCCTAAAACAGAAGAGCTAAGTTACATTTTTTAAAAAACAAAATCACTAAAAATACAGAATTGAGTTTTAACTGAAAGTTGATTGTTGAATAACATTCAATCTTTTCCTAACACCCAAACATACTGTTTGTTCTTAAATCAAATCCAAAAATCTGAGGTAAAAGAACGTCTGTTAAAACTGGGAAACTAGTACTTGAAACGTCAAACTTGAATCATTTTTAAGGGGCATCTGCTTTAAACAATGGTTTTCTACGCGTGCGAAAGCCAACAGCAGCTGCCACAACAGTTCGTGGTGATGGGCCCAGGGGGCCCAGGAAACACATGGTGGAAACAGACCTGACCCCTGAAGCCGCCTCTAATCTCCACCCTTACACATGCACACAAACTAAATTTAAACCACAAGTAAATGATCAGCTGCCATTACCTCTGTGGTCTGTTCCTGGAACGCATAGAGAATACCATCAATCAGCTGCTCTTCGAGTTTGTGGTCAATATCTGCTGCACCCAGGTTGCCCATAATTTTCTCAATTGTTTCCATCACCATCTTCCTGTACTGCTCAGCTTCATCTTTCAGATCATCCACAATCCTAGATATAATCTCTGCTGCTCCTACTTTGTTTGCCAACTCCACAGTCGTATCAACTAACTAAAAAGACAAAACAAAAACAAAACCGTTTTAAAGCTATTACTTTTCCAAGGAAATGAAGCTTACGACTAAACATTCCAAGTTAGAGCAGCACAGCACAGTGCTCCTGCCATAACTCTAACACTCCAACAGTGAGGCACATCTGCCAAAACTGATTCTAATCTAGCTAGACAGCAAGGTCAGGCAAGCCCAAGAAACATGAGATCCTATCTCCAAAACAAAAAGCATTCTAAGTAAAATTATACTTATGTTTCAGCAAGATAGAAAAGGCCTCAATTTACCAGACAAAAACATCGACTCATAATTTAGTACTGGTGAGCTGGGAGGCTGAGGCAGAAGGACCAAAATTTTGAGACCAGCCTGGGCTAAGTGAGATTTTGTATCAAAAAGAAAAGAGAAAAAGAGGGGTGCACAGAGAGGGTTCAACAGGTCACAGCCACAGCGGACACAGTGGACAATCTGAGTCTGATCCCCAGGCTCAAAAGGGAACCACCAGCTGCTCTCCCACCTCCCAACACGCATGTGCACATACACAAATGTAATTTAAACACAACCACACACGCACGCCATGTGTACAAACAGGATGTGTGTGTGTGCCTGTGTATGTGCGTGCGCGTGCATGCCTTTTGTTACTAGGCTGGGGACTGAGCTGAAGACCTCAGCAGTTAGGAGTATTGGTTTTTCTTCCAGAGGACCCAAGTTCAATTCCCAACACCCATATAAGGTGGTTCACAAATGTCTGTAACATCACTACCATGAGATATCTGGCTCACAACTGTCTGTAACTCCAATACCAGGAGATCCAATTATGACCTGGCCTCTGTGGGCACGAGACACACCAAATGGTGCAGAGACAATGCACACAGGCAAAACACCCAAACCATACACATGAAAAAATAAACATTTTTAAATTTTAAATGCACCAGTTTCATGAAAATTTTACATTAAATGCATTTAAACACACACACACACACACACACACACACACACACACACGAGGCCCGGTATGGTGGAGCAGGCCTTTAATACCAGCACTTGGAAGGTAGAGGCAGGGGATCCATGAGTTTAAGGTCTACATAGCAATTTCCAGGCTACACAGTAAAACCCTACCACAAAAAAATTAAATAAATAATTAATTAAAAAAATATATAAATAAATAAATAAATAAATGGGCTTTAAAAGTCCATCTCCTGTCACAGTCAAGAACATATAAATTTGCCGGGCGGTGGTGGCGCATGCCTTTAATCCCAGCACTTGGGAGGCAGAGGCAGGCGGATCTCTGTGAGCTCGAGACCAGCCTGGTCTACAAGAGCTAGTTCCAGGACAGGCTCCAAAACCACAGAGAAACCCTGTCTCAAAAAACCAAAAAATAAAAATAAAAATAAAAAGAACATATAAATTTTAAGACAGCCAAAGCAAATTATAGTATGTAATATGCATTCTAAGTAGAAAAAGAGTAAAAAAGACTTTTGCGACTCAAATTTTAAAAATGAAAGGTTACCTGTCGGTAATTTCTTCTATCCAAAGCCATTCTGTGCTGCCAGAAGTGCTTGAAGAAAGGAGGGAGGATCTCTGTCTTAATGTAGTTGGCTTCCACACCGTCCGTCCCACAGCACTGCTTCACCACCTGCCGGTGACAAGACCGCACGTTTATTCATATGCTGTCAAGACCTCTTTCAACCTCCAAATATGCACCCACAACCTGGAACAACTAATTACCTTCAATACAATTTTCTTCATTTCTTCATCTGGAGACTGGAACTCTCGAATAAGGATCAACATCACTTCTCTAGTATAGTAGTTGGCATATTCTGCATCCATAAGAGGAATAAGATACCCAATAGCCTTTAAGAAAGCGGCCAAACCCTATTTAAAAATAAAATATGTAAATAGACACACAAATCAGTAAATTAATTTTAGATGGCCTTAATGGACAGCAACAAACCAGAATCTCAAGAGTGGATTTACCTTTCCTCTGTGTTGGCGGATGCCCTTCCATAGAGGTTTGAGCACAGAATCAAAAGATTCGATACCGTAAGGAGTTGCTGCTTCAGCCAAAGCAGCAATGGCCAAAGCACTGATGGTCCGGACTTTCTGCTGCTCATCCACAAGCCCTACACAGTCAAACACAGGCGTGAGCAGGCACGGCACCCACCGCCCATTTTCACAGTGCAATCCAAACTTCAGCAATGTATCTAACCATGGATCCCAACTGCAAGACATTCTGCAGTAGACAGAATTCTGGCAAGAGCATTGTCTTAACAGAAAATATAGCAAACCTCTTTTCAAAGTATGACGCATTTATATGGGGAAGCCCTTCAGTTATTCCCCAGCCCCATCAGTAACCAAACATTCAGGAAGCTGATCTTTCAGGGTAAAAGTCCCATCAGCACTCACCATGTTCGATGATTTCAACTAAGCTTCTGAGGTGTGGCAAGATAGCGCAGCCCATAAGAATGGCTATCTGCTGCACAATCTTAATGCCCGTGTGCCTCGCTTGCCAAGACTTCTTGCTCTTGCACACAGCTTTCAAGAAGGGCAACAGAGAAGGAATGCCCAGGGCAGAGGCTACAACAGCAAAAGCTCTAGCCGTTGTGTTTCGGACATACTCATCCATGTTATCTATGTCAGGTCTCATGGTGGAAATCATGGTAGCCAGACCAGCGGCCTACAGAGGAAAGACGCAAGAGCAGCTTTAGTTACCATCCATCGCCAGCCCAGCAAGACAAACTTCCTTTCTAGGAATTTAGTGTAAATACCTTTGCCAAATTAGAAATAATTTCTCTGCCTTCCACTCTAGCATAGTAATCTTCATCAATCAGCAATGGTTCAATAACCACAAGAATCTGAAACAGGAAAAAAAAAAAAAAAGAAATTACATTTCCACATCAATTTACAGTTATCAAAGAACTTTGCTAATCGAGGGGTAATTTAAAGAATTTTAACTCCATACTGTCAAGTCCTAGATATAGGTGAAAATAAAAGGTAAAATAACATTTTATATTTAAAAATATATAAGAATTGTCTTCTTTATTCTAATACAAAATAAAATACACATTCTCATTCTAATTTGTCAATAAAAAAAAATGGGGGGGGGGAAGAGTAGTAACTCCCAAGAGTAAAGATGGCATAAAAACACTTATATATTGATACTTGCTTCTGGGAGGAAAAAAAGATCTGGTAGTGTGATAATTAATGCTGTCATTCTGGCAGGAAATGAGACACTGGGAACGCCCATAGGGGACTGTCTCACAAAGTCCCATTGCCTGGGCAGGAGATCCTGGACTAGAGTTAGCACACCTGCATCATAGACAAGGACAGCCTCAATAACATGGTGAGACACCTTTTCAAAACCCCTAAAAGAGGGGCTGGAGAGATGGCTCAGTGGATAAGAGCACTGGCTGCTCTTCCAGAGGTTCTGAGTTCAATTCCCAGCAACCACATGGTGGCTCAAACTACCTGTAATGAGATCTGGTGCCAATTCTAGACTGCAGGGACACATGCAGGCAGAACATTGTATACATAATAAATAAATAAATCTTTAAAAAAAAAAAAAAAACTCCAAAAGATCAGAGGACAGACTAATTCAACACTCATTTCTCTGAAGTGGCTATAAAATGGTAAACTTTTCTAATCTATGATTGCATACAATCAACTAAAGTTTTGAACTTTAAAATTTTAAAAATACAAGGAAAGGGACTGGCTCAGTAGTTAAATGGCACCAGGCCGCTCTTCTTGAGGACCCAGGTTCAATACCCAGCACCCACATGGCAACTCAGAACATCTGTAACTCAGTTCAGGGGATCCAATGCTCTCTTTTGGCTTCTAAGGGCAGCAAACATGTAAGTGATGCAGGCAGGCAAACAGCCGTATCCATGAACTAAGTCTTTATAAACACAAGGACAAACGGTAAAATAAACCCCTGGCTCTTTATATTGAAATTTATAAAAATATTAAATGGCTGGGCAGTGGTGGCAAACACCTCTGAGCCCAGAATTCAGGAGGCAAAGGTAGGTGATCTGAGGCCAGCCTGGTCTACAAGGCTACACAGAAAGACCCTGTCTTGAGCAACATGTGCCCCGCCAAAACCCCCTCCCCTGACCAAAAAAAAGAAAAAAAAAAAAAATCCGGATTACACACAGTGGAAAATAGAATCCAACCCAAAAACTAAAAATTAAAACCATTACACACTACTTAGAGAACCAACCTTGTGCACATACGGCCGCACTAAGTCATCAAGTTTATACAATATTCTATCAATAACTTTCACAAGTAAATGACGCTCTTGATCCTCAAGTGTAGGAGACATCAACAAAGGAAGAATCTGGTTAAACAAAGGTCCAGCCCCAAATTCTCGAGCTTTATCAGTAATCTGACGTAAGGCAGCCTAGGGAAAAGCAGAAAGAAATGAAAATATTTACTTTTGTTTATGAGCAAACACTCAGAAGTGAATTTCACCAGTAATAATATTTTGATGTATACTTATGCAGACAATCCACATATAGTTTTAAGAATTTTGTCATAAATTGTTTTAATGTTTAATTTCACATGACCCAAGTTCAATGTTATCAACTCATCTAAAAAGGGTGATTAACTTAGTGGCCGGTGAGAAGGGAAGAGGCAAAGGAGCTTATGCCCAATGACCCCATCCTTCAACCCCTAGGAGCGAAACAAAGGAAGGACAAACTTCCAAAAGCTGTCCTCTTGAGCTCTCCACAGGTGATACCTGGAGTATCACCTACCTGCCTGCCTGCACACATACCCACACACAATGTACAAAAACACTCATGTATGTGTGCACTAAATAAATGAATAAATGGGCAGAAAAGAATTAGGGGTAATTTATAGGGCTAAGAACATTCCTCAGAAGGTAAAAGGTACTGGCTGGCCACCAAGCCTGACGATTATCTGAGCTCAATCCTCAGAACCTACATAGCAGAAGGAAAGAACTGATTCCTGCAAGTTATTGCCATGTATGCACGCCTATAAATGTTATATAAAAAAAGGTAAGCATACACCATATGCCTTAGCTGAGCCTAAAGAGCCTTCTACTTCAATCACGCTGGGTGTTAATAGAACAGCTCACATAATTTCCACTGATCACCCTAGTTCTGAACACTTTAAAGCTGTCAAACACAGAAAGAATTTAGCTCTCTCATATCCTGATGAGGAGGAGAATTAAACCCACTGAGCCTGGAGCGAGGACTGTAACCCCAAGCAGCCACTCTAGAAGAAGAGGATCCAAAGCTCAAGGCCTCCCTGAAGGCCAAGCTAAGCAATTTATCAGAAACCATGTAAACGCCAAATAAGGAACCAGACAGAGCACCACAGAACAGAGCACCACAGAACAGAGCACCACAGAACAGAGCACCACAGAACAGAGCACCACAGAACAAAGCACCACGTCCTACTCTGTTAATTCTGTCACTCAGGTGTCTGAACAAAGAGGATTGCCATCAGACTACATCCAAGCTGGGCTATGAGTTTCAGGCCAGCTTGCGATACAGTTTGAGAACCTATCTCAAAACAAACAAAAATAAATAATTTAATAAACTAGGAGTCAGATTGATACACACCTTTATTCTTTATTATGGGTGGCATATACTTTTAACTGCCGCACTTGAAAGCCAGAGGCAGGTGGATTTCTGAAGGTTCCAAGCCAGCCTGGTCTACATAGTGAATTCCAAGGCAATCTTGACTTTGCAAAGACCTTGTCTCAAAAGGCCTAAGAAATAAAAATAGAACTTACCTTTCTCATTGGAGGTGTACCATTCTTAATTTTTAAAAGCAACTTCATTATTTTTCTCTCCTTTTGCTCCTCTGGACTAAGTGTTGACTCGTCGACATCAACCTGCAATAATTGAGAGGCGGGTGAGGCCAGAGGTCTGTATCCCTACCAAGAGCAACACTTTGCTGCTGCTAGCACACTTACCAACAGCTTATCAAAGTACTGGATGTCATCGGGTTTCAGAAACGGAAGGTTCCCGGACGGTTGGTCACTCACGCTCTTCATAGTTCTATCTTCCGTCTGCATGTGGAACCCAGTCATGCCGCCCAAAGGCGTGGGGGTTGCGGTCAGTTTCCGAGCTGGGGTCCGGATAGGGACATAACCGGCTGGAGGGGGGAGGACCTGAGAGAGGACAACACACTTAGCGGGGCTGCCTCGGCTGCTCACACCCAGAAACAGCACAGGAGCACTTACACTTACAGAGATGTTACAACTTACTAGCTAGCTAGCAGGTTTATTTACCTGAAGAAAACATATCCCTGTTAATCTAATTAACTGTTCAATGTTAATTAACAGTTAAGAAGTTGTTTATGAAAAATACTTCATTTCTAAATTGTTAATTAAAACTTAAGTGAGAAAGGAATACGTGAAGCACTCTATAAATTCTGGTCACCTTCAAACATTAACAGGCTTGAAATATCAATATGATGTCAAGCCCAATGTGAAGCTGACAAAACCTGAAATCTCTCAACCCTACAAGTCAGTGGTTTCAGAGAAGGTGCTCTTGGAGCAAACATCCATAACCACTCATTCAAACAGGAATAAACTTATGCGGCTTTAAAAAATGAAAAGTTGTGCATTCATTTATTTTAGAAATATAGTAAGTGAGCATCCACATAATCCAATGCTATAAAAATGTATTTTAAGAACCAACGCTAGGGGCTGGAGAGATGACTCATTGGTTAAGAACACTGACTGCTCCTTCCATAGGTCCTGAGTTCAAGTCTCAGCAATCGCATGGTGGCTCACAACGAGCTGTAATGAGATCTGGCGCCTTGTGGCCTACAGGAACACATGCAGGTAAAACACTGCATGAATGAATGAATGAATGAATGAATGAACGAACGAACGAACCAACTCTACAAAACTGACTTAAATACAGAAAAGTAAAACTAAAGAAATTGCCAAGACCCTCTGAAAGAAATAACCAACTACACCCCCTGCAAAACCCATACAATGTCTAAAAATATGAGTTAAAAACAGCAAGATTTGGTTTTTAAAGCAATAAGACTCTTTTTTTGTAGTGAATTAAAATTTGCTGGGTAGGACAGTAAGTCTTACGATCCCTTACTGAAAGTAATAAAAGCCAGGCGTGGGGATATCGTTTAGACATCTCTGAGTTTAAGGTCAGCCTAGTATATCTCATAGTTACACAGAGAGACAGTCTCCAAATCTAACAGTGGTTTTAAACCATATACTAGAAAAAGGTCTTGGTCATCTACAACACATGCACCTCAAGTCGTGAGACCAGAGTTCAGAACCCAGTTCCCATGTTGGGAAACTCACAACCGCCTGTAATTCCAGTGGAAGAATTGCAAAGACACCTGAACTTACATCCAAATGATAACACAAATAATTAAAAATGAAATATCTTTTAAAGATTTTTAAGAATTGTATATAACCGTGTGCCTAAATTTAAGTGTGCATTTGAGTACAGTGCCCGAGAAGGCCGGCAGAGAGCACTGGGTTCTCGTAGATTCACAGGTGGCTGTCAGCAGCTTCATGTAGGTGCTGGGAAATGAGCTCCAGGCCCCCAAAAGAGCAGTACATGCTCTTAACCACTGAGCCCACAAAATAAAAGGGTGTTTGGTTTTTTGGTTTTTGGGGTGGACGGGGGTTAAAACAGGGTTTCTCTACACAGCCTTGCCTAGCCTACAACTTGTTATATAAACAAGACTGGCTTCACACTCAAGAGATCTGCCTGCCTCTAACTCCTATCAATCACTAGAATTAAAGGTAGGCACCTCCACAGGTGGCAAAATAATAAAAGCTCCATGCTACTCATTTTCCATACTTTTTCAACTGAAATATACTTAGTGCCGGAAGAAGGGGGGGGGGGGAAGGAATTGACTAGTAGTAAATTTGAGCAATTTGCTAGGCAATTTTTTTTTAAACAAATGCTTAAAACTCATATCCTAAATAACAAACACATTTATCGTATACTTGTCGCTAATACCTTGTATCCTTCTGGAAACATAGCATCTAATTCTTCATCAGAGAGTGGGCGGTTCCGCTCATCAATTTCTCTCTCCCACCGCCATGCCTGAAGCTGCTCAGGAGTCATGCTCATTATGTGACCTATCAAAACAGCAAAATTCTTAGTGAGCCACAGTGCCAGACTTGATCTCTTTTAATTATTTTTCTTTTTGGTTTTGAGACAGGGTTCTCTGTGTAGCTTTGGAGGCTATCCTGGAACTCACTCTGTAGACCAGGCTGGCCTCCAACTCACAGAGATCCGCCTGCCTCCACCTTCTAAGTGCTGAGATTAAGGGCGTGCTCCACCACAGCCTGGCCATTTTTATATTCTTATTCTTAATAGAAAAGCTAGCATTAAAGGCAATCCAGAAAAGCCAGAAGAAAAAAAAAAGTTACAAAAGTAAGATCTTATTTCCAGTAAGAGTTTTACCTGGCGTGGGAGTAGCCATGTTCATGGCTGGCGTGCCAATTGGTGTCTTTCCTGGAGTCAGAACAGGAGTGCTTCCACCCATCTGACTAGCTGGTGTTTCATCCCAACGAGACTTTCTTTTGCTTGCTCCAGGAGTCGGTGTCTCACCGATAGAGTCTCCACCTCGATCTGTTCGAGGCGTCTCAGCCCATCCACTTCCATGCCCAGGAGTATCTGCAAAAACAGAGGGCCAGTAAGATCACACTACTAACCACCAAAATACTGTTTCCCCCATATTCAGTATGATTACGTTCAAAAGGAACATAATCCAAAAGATATACCTAAAAGTTTTGTTCAGTATTTTTAGGTTTCTGAAACTTTCCACTGACTACAAAGGCACACACAGCAACTACTAAGAAACAAAAAGCAAATCTTTTCATCCACACAATCACTATGTAGAGCCATCCACTGTTTATCTTGAGTCAAGTTATTCTCGCTATACATTCAATACTCAATTTAGGCAAATTCCTGAGACAGCACATAAAACAGAGGCTAGCAGGAGTCAGGCGGTGGTAGAGAAAGGAGACATATTTAAAGGATGCGGTTTCTGTTTGGGTCACTGAAAAGATTCAGAAATGCGTTATAATCATAGTTGTGCAATACTATGAATATGTTTAAAGTCACTAAATTGTGTACTTAAAAAAAAAATTAAGGGCTGGAGAGGTGGCTCAGAGGTTAAGAGTACTGACTGCTCTTCCAGAGGTCCTGAGTTCAATTCCCAGCAACCACATGATTGATGGCTCACAACCATTCATAATGAGATCTGATGCCCTCTACTGGCCTATAGGATATATGTAGGCAGAATACTGTATACATAATAAATAAATAAATCTTTAAAAACAAAATTTAAAGCTGGTGTATTTAAATGCACATAGAAGAGGCTGAGGCAAGAGACTCAGCAGTTGAAGGCTAGTGATATGGTTTCCAAAACATTTTTTAAAGTTAAAAAAACAAAGCACAAAATTATCTTCCTTCTATTTTTTTAAAATATAAAATTTATCTCCTATGATTCTTCCTAAAATCCTCAGCCTCTTCATAAGGGGGGAAAGAACTGGACTCTCCATTTGCTGAGTTCTTATTTACTGTGTATGCTAAGGAGCACAGACCATGATGCGCATGCGGAGGTCCAAGGTTACTGTGGAGCTGGGGCTCTCCTTCTAGCACGTGGGCCCCAGGGAGCAAATCTCTGTCCTCAGGCCTGGTGAATGGCAGCTCCTCTCCCACTGAGCAACGTCACCAGCCCAAAGCTGGAAGTTTATTAAGAAAAAACTTTACCTACTGTATGTGTTTATGCTTGAGTACTGGACAAACAGTAAAAGACACACAGCCTCAGTGGGTTCCGACTTCAAGAGTCAGTCGGCTCCACCTCTGCAGGAGCTGGCTAGTTACACAGAAATTTATACTGTATTTATATTTATACTAGGAAGTACATGCCTCCGCTTGAAACAACACTCAAGTCAACACTTCATCCAAAGACTTGTTTACACGCCATTAAAGGTACCCACCTCTTTCTGTTTTGGGGGTCTCATCCCATCTGTTCTTACGAGCACTGGAAGTTGCACCACCGTGGCCTGGGGTTGCATGGCCTGGCGTATCGCCTCGTCCAGGAGTAGCAGCTCCCGCAGGTGTGTGACTAGGTGTAGGGTCCCATATTTTTGAACCTGGGGTTGCTCCAGGAGTTTCACTTCCTTTTGCACGACCTGGTGTCTCATCCCATCTTAAAGAAGGGGTATGTCCAGGGGTCTTAACAAAGCAAAAAAAATTTTATTTCACATACCTCTATACCTTAAAAAAAATAACTAAAAGATTTTTCAAACAAAACCCAAATAAACGCATCTTTTACTTGTTTCCTATACTCAGTTAATTAGACTATTATTCTTACTGTCTTACAAATGCTTACAATCAAAACCAATGTACAGCTTTCATTTGGGATAATGAAAAGCCTGAGATTAAGCCATAAAACACAACTGCAAGATGGCTCAGCACTGACTGCTCCTCCAACGTATACAGGTTTCAATCCCAGTGTACATGGCAGCTCACAACTAAATGTCTTTAACTCTAGTTCCAGGGGATTTAACAAATGCCTCACTGATCAAGGGTACCAAGCCACGTGGCTAACACAGACAAGAATTATGGGTTAATGTAGGATGTAAGAGTTAATAAGAAGCCTGAGCTACTAGGCCAAACAGTTTATAATTATTGTAGACCTCTGTGTGTTTCTTTGGGACTTAATGGCTGCGGGAACATGCAGGACAGAAACCTTCAGTCAAAAGAGAGAGAGAGAGAGAGAGAGAGAGGGGAGAGAGGGGGGGGGGGGAGATCAACAGAGTATAAGGTAGCCAAGAAAATAATGGTGTTACCCAATTAGCAACTGTGGACAAAGGCCTATCCAAGAAGAAAATAAGGAAGACTACAATATTGTACTCAACCTCCAATATTAAACATACAATATGCTAAAAAATTATTATTCCAGCCCTGGGTGATGCATGATGCACACCTTTAACCCCAGCATTTGGCGGGTCAATCTCAGAGTTTGATGCTACCCTGGCCAACATAACAAGTTCCAGACTGGCCAGGGCTACAAGGCAAAACCTTGTCATGAATGAATGAGAGAGAGAGAGAGAGAGAGAGAGACATTCCACTGAAACAACAACAACAAACCACTCCTCAGCATCCGATGAACAACACCCCATTCAGGTATTGAGGCTGTAACCCTGTAGTCACTTTTGGAGACGGCCGGTATTCAAGGTCAAATGAGGTCAAAAGGAATAAGAAAACAAGGAATAAGAAAACAAGGAATAAGAAGTGCTCTCAGCAGACAGCCCCCTGCTAGCTGGTGAGAACTGGACTCTGAGCCGCCTGAATGAGGAAATACTGCACTTGAGCTACCTAGTCAATGGTAACTTGTTTCAGAAACCCAATACAAACACTCCATAGAGAAAAATATAAAAATAACAATAAAAATAAAAAGTTACCTCTGCCTGATCCCAACTTGACAGCTTTTTGGGAGTGGCACCAGGAGTCTGGTCAGCGGTTTGATCCCAGCGCCGTTTTCGTTTTGAGGGGGGCTGGGATGCTGCTGCTCCGTTCACGACTTTAAGCTCCCCAGCTTTAGCTTTTTCTGCTAGTTGTTGCCTAATTTCTCTCTGAAAAGCATTAAGAGCAGAACACTCATCTTTCACATCACTTCACAGATGGAGGAACTCACGCGTAGCTTATGCCTACCAAGCACGCCTGCAACCCTGTTGAATGCCCAGAATCAGAAAACGGGAAGGAGAAAAATTCTTTAAGCTTTTATGCCCTAGTATACTCATTTCTACTGAGTGAGCTATTTAATATTCCCACTCTTTATTTTCTGTCCCTAGCCCTGGCCTGCTCCTTCTCTCTGCTATTACGCACCTGTAGTTCTCCAGCATCGTCTTCTTTCTAAACAGCATATAGCAACTCTAGAGGTTTAACAGCCTAAGTTTGAAGCTAGTGAAACAGATCTTCCTGTAAAGTACAATCTCTAGTCTCCACTCAACAGCAGAGAACTGAAAATATGCAACTGAAAGTTTTTAAAACTCACTGACACAAAATAAGTCAGGGCAGTGGCACATGCCTGTGACCCACAGTCTAAAGCGGGAATACTGCTTTGATTTAAGATCAATGAGTGCGTTCCATGCCAGCCAGAAATACATATCAAGACATCTCAAAACCAAAAAGGAACAAGAAAAGTAAAAATAAAACTTATGTGTCATAAAAAATACATTTAATTTAGGTTTTCATCTTAAAATAAGATTCCAATTCTCTTTTAATTCATCTAACAAACTTTACTTAATCCTTTAATCCTCAGGAAGCTGAGGCAGGAGGATTCCGGTGAGTTAAGAGACTAGCCTGTGACTGTGGAGCTACAGAATGAGTTCTAGATTAGACTGGGCCAGAAAAAGACCCTACTTCAAAGAACAATCAAAAGACCAGGACCAGAACAGCAAAATGGCTCAGCTTGTAAAAGCAACTGTCATCACACCTGTTACCTACATTCAGTTCCTGGGACTCACTTGGTAGACAGAACTGACTCCTGCCAGTTGTCCTCTGGCCTCCACAGGCATGCCATGGCATATACCATGGCAGGAACATACACAAATAAATGTAATGAAAACAAAAAACTACGAACAAACAGCTGAGGTTTGGTTTCACAGCACTGCATCTGTGCTAACAAAGAATTATCTCTGTAAGCTAAAGGAATTACTCAGAATTCTCCAACTACAATCAAACCAAATCTGCAGCAGGGATTAAGAACTAATGTGACCACTAGATTCCTGAGTTATAATAACCTTCCTCTACAGGCTTGCACCTACAGAGACCAAACAGATCCAATAAATCAAAACACCAAGTTTTAAAGGTGATACAATTCTGGGATAATTATTTACTTAATTTTTACAACTGACTACTACAGTCCAATCATGCTTGTTGGCACCTTGCCATCACTTTAAAGGCAGAAGCAGGCAGATCAGAGTTTTAGAGGCCAGCCAGGGCTACATGAAACCATCTGTAAAAAATAAATGCCTGGCAATGGTTACACACGCCTTCAATCCCAGCACTCTAGCTTGTAGGAGGCTAAAATAGGCTAGGTGGATCTCCGTATCAAACCCCCCCCCCCCCCCCAAAATGCTTGCCGGTAGCACACACTTTTAAAACTCAGCACTCAGGAGGTCAAGGCAGGCAAATTTCTGTGAGTTCAAGACCAGCCTGATCTACAGGGCGAGTTCTAATATAGCCAGGGCTATACAGAGAAACCCTGTCTCAAAAAGAAAACAAAAATTGCTATGAACAAGAAAAACTAAAATATAAATTCTGTTAAGTTTTCTTACATCATCTCACTACCATTACATACCTCTTCCTTAGTCAAATGCTGTTCCCGCATAACATCCATGTAAGTTCTGGCATTCATTTTTGGGTCAGGGGTCTTCCCTCCTGCAGAAAAGAACAGCAACAGGAAAGAGCACAATAAATAAAAGGCATTAGGGTCAGCTGATTTCTCTGCCCTGCTCTAATATTACGTTATTCCATAATCATTTAATTTATTTTTTGGTGGAAAACTTTGATAATTATACATCTTACTTTTTATTGAGTTTGCTGATCAATTTAACCTGTTTGAACACAAACATATCTACAGCAGTTTAGAACAATTATTTTAATGCATAGATAAAGCAGAATGACAGCACAGTTTAGTCTTCAGAAGTGATGGGTTCCTGGGTTGCTAATCCGGAATACGTACACTTTCGTGCCTTTGTCTCCATCAGCAGTTCTGACTTCAAGCAGCAGAATAGAAGCCTAGAAAATTATCTCTTTACCATTAGTAACACTTTGGAAAGATATTTATATTCAAAACATTACCTGTTGCAAGCTGTTAAAATCCTGACTGCAGTAACTGACTACATAAGTTCTCCATACAGTGATCTAAACAGTAGTAACTGAGAAAATCTAATATACCTACAATCTTACTCAAGTCACATTACTAAAAAGGGCTTCATGCTTTTTAAAGACTTTTTTCTTGACCCAAAATATAATTCTATTTCTTAAAAAGTACAATTACAACTGGAAACATACTACTTCAGATATATTATTTCTACCAGTTATTACAAGGAACACAAAGACAAGTGGTGCACAAAGAGATGTGTTAGTCTCTTGGTAAGTATCTTAAAGAAGCCCAAACAGTATATAACAAGATCAACAAAGGCACACTATGCTTCAGAAATGTGATAATTAGCTATACAAGTAGTATAGCATTAAAATTTAGGACAAAATAATAAAATGCTAAGACATCTCCTATGCTGACGATCATGCCCAATTGGTAGTGTCATTCTTTCTGACACTAGCTCTGATAAGACTTCCTTTGGAATACTTTTTCACCATAATCTAGAGAGGATGTGTTGAGCTGCACCCTTAAGAATGCAGACAGGACTGGCATATAGCAGTACTGCTGTAGGAGAGAAATTAAGGACAGTTAGTATGGGCCTGTGAATTCTGACATACATGTTTAAATCAATTACAATTATGCAAGTAAAGAAAAGAATATCCCTATTAATTCATGCAGGCTGAAAAATCTAATTTGTAAACCTGCAGCAGAATCTATTTTTACAAACAGGCACTTAGTTTGGATGGTGGGACTCACTCACCCGAGGAAAGCTTCCATCAGGTTCACTATGCCCCTTGCATACTACAATTAGCACAACAGACTCCAACTAGAGAAATACCAACGTCTTTGTATATAACTTTTGTTTTAACTACAAACTTGCATAAAGCAAAGTAGGTGCATTTTTACTAAGCTGTAACAACGAGGGGACTCTAGTGTGAGAAACAGTTTCTCAAAAGTAACTATCCAAAGCTATAGAATTTGGAATAAAAACTTGCAATAATTTGAAAGTATTTTGAGCAGAAAAATACATTTGTTCAAAGTATACCAAGAGTACCCAAAACAAAAGTAAAAGAAAAACCTTTAACCCTTTGCGTTTCTATGGCATTGGCTCATTATTTTCTTGTCCTTCTACCTGGAAAGAAAACTTGCATTATAAAGATGAAGAATATGGCATCTGTGACTTCAACCAAATCTATACAAATCTATAAGGGGGTCTTTAAAAACGAAAAGCAAATTCATAAGCATGCCAAAAAAAATCAAAGGGCTAAAGACAACTTAATGAAAATAAATTTCTGAATACTTATGGAAAAGTGGGAAAGAATTACCATCTGCAAAAGGATCAAGACGCTCTGGGGAAATTATCATGGTCCGCCTGTGCTTTTTGTACTCATCTTCCCGGTCTGCAATCTTCGGAGGACGATGTTCAGCAAATGGATCGTACTGGAAAAAAGCATGCTCATTTAATACCCACTCTATTATATAACCAACACCTCCCAGACACATACCAAATAAACAAACCACTGCTTAAGAAAAAAGTGTAAAGGCTGGAGAGATAGCTCAAGCTATTACGTTAGCTGCTCTTCCAGAGGACTCTGGTTCAATCCCCAGCACCCACATGGCAGCTCACAACTGTAAGCTGGATCCAAGATCCAGTGGATCTGACTCCCTCAAACACCAATGGACATAAAAATAAAAAAACAAAGCCAGGCAGTGATGACACACGCCTTTAATCCCAGCACTCGGGAGGCAGAGGCAAGCCTCTGAATTCAAGACCAGCCTGGTCTACAGAGCTAGTTCCAAGACAGGCTCCAAAGGTACAGAGAAACCCTGTCTCAAAAACCCAAATAAATAAATAAAGTGATTTAATTAAAATTTAAAAAATGAAGGAAAGAAACAAGTGCCTGTGGCTGGTCAGTCTCCTGAAGTCGGCCATGTGCTCCCACGGACACTCACCTGCTCTGCCGACTGCGGTATGTCGTTAAGCAGTGCCACGGGGGCGTGGTACCCAGGCTTCTTCTGACCCAGCAGACTGGTCGAGGATGAGTAGTCATCGTCATCCTGGATCACAAAGTCACAAACACGTCAGACAGAGCGCTACCAGGACGACATCTGCCGTCTGGCGACTGCCACAGGCAGACTTTCAGCTCCTCAGCTATTTAACCACCAGTCAACAGCGACTGCCATCAAATGCACTGACTTCCTTCACAGTATGTCTACATGCAATACAAACGGCTCCTTCTAGTGTGAGACGTGTGCCACAGCCAGGCAGTGGTGGTGCACACCTTAATCCCAGCAGACGCGGGCGGACCCCTGTGAGCTTAAGGCCAGTCTGGTCTACAAAGTAAGTTCCAGGACAGCCAGATGTGAAACCCTGTCTCAAAAAACAAAAACAAAACCAAAACCAAAAATAAAGAAGTGACTTGCTCCCTAACTTCTAGAACACACAGCCATCACTGTATCCTAGGTAAGAGAACATAGTTAGTACTTGGGCCAACACTTAGTTCCTAAGCCTAGCACTTGGTTCAGGCAGAAGCAGGACAATTCCGAGTTTAAGGGCAGCATGAACTAACCTATCAGACCCCCGTCTCAGAACACACACATGCACACAGAGGGTAGGGATGAGCTAACACATCAGACCCCGTCTCAGAACACACACATGCACATGGACAGAGGATAGGTATGAGCTAACATACCAGACCCCGTCTCAGAACACACACATGCACATGGACAGAGGGTAGGGATGAGCTAACATACCAGACTCCGTCTCAGAACACACACATGCACATGGACACAGAGGGTAGGAATGCCCTCTGCAAACACTAGTCTCCGACCAGCTTCTAGAACCTCATCTTAGGGACAATCACATAAACACCTTTCTATAAAGGGGACAAAGTGTCAGTGACAAAAGATGTGGTTTGAATTTTATAAAAATAACCAGTCTGAGCCAGGAATGGGGTGGGGCCACACATTCAATCCCAGTGTTTGGGAGGCAGGTGGATGTCTATGAATGAGACCAATCATCTATATGGTGAGTTGGAAGTCATCTAAGGTTATAAGGTGAGATCCTGTCTCAAAAAAAAAAAATCGTCAACAAGCTTGATAATCTGTAATAATTCTGTCTAATTGCAACTATGTAATAACTGATTAAATAGCCATTTCACCAAATTTGAATGTTTGAGATGGTCAAAAGAAAAGTTATGTGGAATTTGCACAAAAAGACTTTGTTCAGCCAAAATGGAACGTCTATACACACGTTCCTCTCAAGGTTCAGGAACTATGTCAGAAAGGGAAGGCAATCTTTAAGAGCCAGGTGGGGAGGATGGGAGCGAAGCAGTGTCTTCTGTACAAGAAGACTGCTGAATCCATCAACTCAGCAGCTGCCCGCACATGTTCAAGCCAGTAACACGCAGTGCATCAACTCCAGCCCCTAGCTGAGGAGCTACTGACAGCTGATGATGGGGGAGAAGGGGTTAAGCGTATGGCCCCTGGTAGGCTGCCATCCTCCAAAGGATGGATCTCACATGAGCATGTGAGCAACACAAACCAGACTCACTGGGTAAATTCTACATAGCTTTTCTTTTGACCATGCAACTCAAACAGAAAAATCCCGTTATTTAACTTTAAAAAAAAAAAACAAAAAACATTGCCTCTTACAACTTACATCTTCAAGTTCAGTTGCAGCAATTGATGTCACATATCCAGCAAATCTGCTATCACTTCCGCCATAAATTTCTTGGTCATAATAACCTGTGGAATCAAGGCCCACTCCTTGGGCTTCATCAAGAGCTGCCTTCTTGCCTTGAATTTCTCGAATCTGTGCTTCAATATCTGTAAGAAAGGAATACAATTTCACATTCCAAAGAACTCTCAATATAATGCATCCCCTTAGATCTTGTCAAAATAACCTTAAATATAGAAAAGTTTATGTAATCTCACGGTGGAGGAGGTTAAAAGAGCTGTACATCTACACATCTGTTTCCTCTCCTTAGTTCCTTCCACAAATGACAGAACCCAAAGATCTGATTTACTATGCCATCAACTACAACTTATCCTGTCAGAATGCGTTATCAAAATTAACTGACAAACTCTAAACCTTCCCAACTGAAAAAGTAAAGTCACTTTAAATATGTATTTATTATTGCATGTGTGGTGCGTGTGCATGTGCAGAGGTCAGAAAACTCGGGAAACAATTCTCTTTTACGTTTACACAGCTCCAGGGGTCAGACTGAAGTCACTAAGTTTGTATGTAAGTGTCTTGGTGAGCCATCTCTACTAACCAGAAAAATTAAAACTGTTGATGACCAGGAACCAGGGCTTTACTCACAGTTATCTAAACCTGCCACGACCAGAGCTGGGCTAGAGACCCAATCAGGAGAGCATCACTTGCTGAGCACTGTGTAATCTCATGTCCAGATTCATGTATCACAATCATGAGATATAAAATCAACAGGATCAATCACTTCCCTGCCTTTGGCTAAGATCAAGTATAAAACAGGACTGATCTGGGCACAGTGGGGCCAGCAAAATGGCCCAGCAGGTAATGAACCTGTTGGTGAGCCACGTCCTCCCACCTCCTAGGTCAGGACCTCTCTGGTTTCTCAACTGTACAGTGGACTCCAGTAGCTGGCCCAAAACCTTCCAGGCATTTCTTTCTTTTCCATCCTGCAGTGAGAGTACTGAAGTTACACGCCCACTTTTATGTATCTAACTCTTTACACATCTAGCGTTTACATGAGTTCCAGAGATCAAATTCCTAAATGCTAAGTAAGACTACATGTGTCAGTGAGCATGACCAGCACTCTTTTCTTTTCAATACACACTACTTTGGGTGTACTGAAACCAAACTCCCCAGCACTGTACAGACAAGTACAATAACTCCCAATTTGTAACCTCAGAAACCCAGAAGAAGAGACAGGAATTCAAGACCATCTTTAGCTACATCATAATTTTAAGACCTGCTTGGGTAGTTTATGGGTAGGTCTAACAGGCTATGAACAGAGACACGGTCCTTCACTAGTTACAGAAATCCCACTGACACAAGTTTATATAGTCCAAAGACTAGCTGGACCCCGGTAAGAAAGAAAGGGCCCAAGGAAATAAAGAGGTAACAAAAGCCAGGTGGCAGAGGTGCACACCTTTAATCTCAGCATTGTGGAGGCAGAGGCAAGTGGATTTCTTTGAGTTCGAGGCCAGCCCGGTCTACAGAGCAAGTTCCAGAACAGCCAAGGCTATATAAACAGAGAAACCTTGTCTCAAAAAACAAACAAGAGGCCACGAGAAGCTGGAGAGATGGCTCAGCAGTTAAGAAGACCCAAGTATGGTCAAGCACCCACACTCCAGCTAAGAGCATCTGACACCCTTTTCTGGCCTCCATGGGCACAACATGTGTTGCAGAGACATACATGCAGGCAAAATACCCATACACATAAACAAATCTTTTTTAAAAAGAATTGGTTTGCTGTCTCCATTTTTTTTTGTTTTTGCTTTACGTCTCAAAATTCTTAGCATGTATTACAGCACCATCTTCAAAGACACTACTATCCCTCTGTACCAATTATGTCCTTTAAAACTGTACATAAGCACTGTCAGAATAACCCTCATTTCAGCTACATTTTCCTGGTTTATTTTTTGCTATTATCTCTTTTAACTGTTTATGGTTTGTATTTCAAAAAACTGAGCCGGCATAGTGATGCATGCCTTTAATTCCAGCACCTGGGGGGAAGAGAAGCAGAGGCAGCTGGAGCTCTAGTGAGTGTGGGGGCAGCAGCCAGGTCTACATAGTTAGTTCCAGGACAGCCAGAGCTATGTAGGGAGCCCTAAACTTAAGGGAAGGAGGTAGGAGAAGAGAGAGGAAGAGAGAAGAAAAAGAAAACAGGGGAGGATAGTTAAGTACAGAATTGTAGAGAATATTTTAAATTTCTTCTTATGTCTGGCACTGTTCTATTCCTAGAGGAATACTAGGAGGTAGTTAGGAGAACTGGTTAACGTGTGAGTGCTCTTTTCTGAACTATTTAAGGCTTTTCTCTCTTACAATAAGCACCTAACACTTTAGTGGGATGTTGGTTCTTGCTTCTGTGTGTATGTTTTGAGACAGGTAACCCTTGGCTGACCTGGAATTCTCAATGTAAGACAGGCTGCTGGCCTCAACTTGTGTGTAATCCTCCTTCCCTTGCCTCAGGAATACTAGGGTTTCAAGCAGAACCACCAGGTTTGTTGTTGCTTTAGTTGATGAAGGAAAGGGTTACTTTGAGGCAGGGGCTCACTACTAGCCTTGGCTGTCCTTGAACTCAAGAGTTTGGCCTGCCTCTGTCTCTTAAGTGCTAGAATCAAAGATGTGTGTGGCTCTCTCTGATTTAAGCTTTGGAAGGAATCACAACCACCACTTCCATCAGGACTCTGGAAGGAAACGGGTAGCCGAGGCCATCTGAACAGCCTGCGATGGTTCCACATCATCAGCAGAACACCACCTCAGTCAAGATGACCTGATCACACCTGTAAAAGACTGGCATCCCGACGCTCACACACACAGGAACTCAGAACCTCCTTTAAGAGCTCAGGACCTGAATTATTAACAATCACTAGAAAACTTCCTTCCGGCCCCTTTACTTTTTACAGGTCAAATCCCTTGGACTAACATGTGTGGCTTTTTTATTTCTGAGACAAAGCCTTTCAATGTTGCCCAGACTGACCTCAAACTCCTGGCAATCCCTCTTGCCTCAGCCTTCTGAGAACAATATTAAAGATACGTCCGCCATCCTTAGCTTCCAGCTCCTTTGCCCCTCTACCATCACTTTTCCCAGTTGACTGGTTTCTACTTGGAGGTAATAGTTTTCTACATGTGAAGATGGTTTTCAAATGTCTAAATGCAGGATCTGCTCCAATGAAGTACAAGGAAATGGCATTCAACTGAAACCCCAACAAAATGATTGGGGGGGGGGGGTTGGAGAGGAATTTGATTCCTGACATACCTATTAGAAGCACATCCTTCCCAGAAATTACAAGACTGATGTTAGCAGTGTTAATGAGTCTGTGAATTATCTGGGTGGCTGACATTTTTGGCATTGCTTTTTAGACAGGTTTTCTCTGTGTTGCCTGGCTGTTCTGGAACTAGCTCTGTAAACCAGGCTGGCCTGGAACTCACAGAGATCCACCTGCCTCTGCCTCCTTAGTGCTGGGATTATTAGTGCTGGGATTAAAGGTGTGCGCCACCACTGCCCGGCATATTTGACAATTTATTCTAAATGTACTTTGTGGATATGCCTCAGGTTTTTCTAGCATTCGTGAAGCCCTGGATTCAATCCTCAGCACCAGAGAAACAAACAAGAGATGGGAAACATCAGTGCTGGCGAGATGCTCACTGGTTAGGAGCACCCGCTGCTGTAGCAGAGGACCCGGGTTCAGTTCCCAGCACCCACATGACGGCTCACAACCAGTTCCAGGGAATCTGATGCTTTCTTCTGAACTCTGGGCACTGCACATACATGTTGTACACACACATGTAGGCAACCACATGTACACAGAAGATAAATAAATCTAAAAATTTTTTAAAAGATGGGAAACATCTAACTTTCAAGCAAGAGAGGAGAGCAAACTCTTCTGGCACACCTAGACTGTCGCAGCTGCACGAGGCAGCTCTGTGAGCTCTTCACTGGGCTGCCCTTCCTCACTTTCCTACGCCTGAAACACTGCTGACTCCAGCTGGCAGCGCACCCTCCTTGATGCCGCCTCTTCATTTTCACAAAGACAGGCCCTCAGGTGCTAATTCCACTGGCTTTTTGTTGTTGTTGTTGTTCTGAGATAGGGTTTCCCCCTGTGGTTCTGGATGTCTGCTACCATAAGCTGTTCACTGACTTCTTTTGGTCTGATCTATGACAGCTATTTCCTTCCAGATGGAGGCGATGGGTAGGGCAGGAATCTCTCAGCTCTGAAAAGGCACCCCAGAGAGAGCTCCTCTGTTCTGCAAACTCTATCATTTCTTTAACCAAGGTCCCAACAGATCAAGTGTACACTTTGGTAGACAGGGTGTTGCATGCCTTTATTAATCCCAGCACTCAAGAGGCAGAGAGAGGCAGGAGGATTTCTGTGAGTTCCAGGTCAATCAGAGATACATAGTGTCTTCCCCGCCCCCCCCTCCCAAAAGACCCGGATTATCAATTCACACACATTCAAACACCTGATTTTTGACAAAGAAGCGAAAAATATCAAATGGAAAAAAGAAAGCATATTTAATTAATGGTGCTGGCATAACTGGATACCAACATGTAGAAGAATGAAAATAGACCCATATCTATCATCATGCACAAAACTCAAGTCCAGATGGATCAAAGACCTCAACATAAAGCCAGCCACACTGAACCTTACAGAAGAGAAAGTGTGAAGTACACTTGAACGCATTGGCACAGGGAACCACTTCCTAAATATAATCCCAGCAGCACAGACACTGTGAGAAACAATGAATAAATGGGACCTCCTGAGACTGAAAAGCTTCTGTAAAGCAAAAGACCGGGTCAACAAGACAAAACGACAGCCTACAGAATGGGAAAAGATCTTCACTAACCCCACTTCAGACAGAGGTCTGATCTCCAAAATATACAAAGAACTCAAGAAATTGGTTATCAAAAGAACACATAATCCAATAAAAACAAATGGAGTACAGACCTAAACAGAACTCTCAACAGAGGAATCTAAAATGGCTGAAAGACACTTAAGGAAATGTTCAACATCCTTAGTCATCAGAGAAATGCAAAAACAACTCTGAGAGTCCATCTTACACCTGTAAGAATGGCCAAGATCAAAAACACTGATGACAACTTATGCTGGGGAGGTTGTGGGGAAAGGGGAACACTCCTGCACTGCTTAGTGGGAATGCAAGCTGGTACAGCCCCTTTGGATGTCAGTGTGGTGATTTCTCAGAAAATTAGAAAACTGTGGGCCCCTGGTCTCCCTTACTCCTGGGGTGCATTGGCGGGGACAGTTTGTTATTTGTTAACTAAGCTTCCTGTGTGTTTCCGTGCTATCCCTGCCCCACCTGGTGATTTAGCTGCAGGCAATCTTCTCCATTAACTAAGTTTCCTGTGTGTTTATTTCCCACCTCCCTGGGTGGTGAGATCTTTGTGCCGCAGTTAGGTAGAAAAGGGCTTCCCCAAGTCTGAATAAACGGCATTCGCTTGATCTCCTATCGAATGACCCTGGTCTCTGTGTCTTGTGTTCAATCTCCAGGCCCTTGCCCAGACTCGCATTCGGTACAGCTGCGCGCGAACTGTACCGAGGGTGTAACACCAAAACCGGGTGTTACAGAAAACAACCTTCCTCAAGATCCAGTAATACCACGTTTGGGTATATATCTAAAAGATGCTCAATCGTGCCACAAGAACCATGTTCATAGCAGCATTGTTTTTTATAGCCAGAACCTGGAAACAACCTAAATGCCCTTCGACCAAAGAATGGATAAGGAAAATGTGGAATATTTACACAATGGAGTACTACACAGAAAAGAAAAAAATAATGACATCTTGAATTTTGCAGGAAAATGGATGGAGCTAGAAAACATTATTTTGAGTGAGGTAACCCAGACCCAGAAAGACAATTATCACATGCACTCATAGGTGGTTTTTAAACATAAAGCAAAGAAAACCAGCGTACAAACCACAATCCCAGAGAACTTAGACAACAATACAGACACTGGCCGGTAGTGGTAGCGCACGCCGGTAGGATTTGCTGAAGAAGGCAGAGGCAGGAGGATCACGAGTTCGAGGCCAGCCTGGGCTACACATTTAAAAAAAATACAGACACTGAGACTTACATAGATATAATCTTCATGGGAAGTAGAAAGTAGAAAAAGACAAGATCTCCTGAGTAAATTGGGAGCACGGGAAGCTTGGGGGAGGATTGAAGAGGGGAAGGGAGAGGCAGGGAAGGGAGCAGAGAAAAATGTAGAGCTCAATAAAAATCAATAAAAAAAAGAAAGAAAGAAAAAAATTTACCTGGAGAGATGGCTCAGTGGTTAAGAGCACTGGCTGTTCTTCCATTCTATGGTTACTAACACCCACATGGCAGCTCACAACCACCTGTAACTCCAGCACCAGGGAATCTGAAACCCTCTTCAGGCCTCCTCAGTGGTATAAAAACATGCATGCATGCACATTCATGCACAGGAAAAAAAATGGCACGGAGGAGCCAAGTTAGTCAGGATTTTCCTATATTGCGCTGGCTGTCCTGGAACTCACCAAGCTGGCCTCAAATTCAGAGGTCCACCTGCCTGCCTCCCATGTGATAGGATTAAAGGTGTACACCATTACAGGGGCTAATAAAAAAAATTTAAAAGATAGTGTATTTTTTACTGAATACCAGAAGACTACTTAATCAATTCCAAAATAATTCTACAGAAAAACAAATTCAAAATCATTACACAAGTGTAACTTTTTATTTTTATTAGCAACCAAAGGAAAAATTACATTGAAGTATCTCTTTTTCAGCCATTTACTCAGACAAAACAAACAGGAAATCTTTCTCAGCTTTGTGATACTCTAACTCGAGCAACTGTTGACAGGAGCTAGACAGACGGTTCAGCAGTTAGGAGGAGGTACCGCTCCTGCAGTAGACACACAGACATGCGGCATTCCTGGCAGGAATCGCAATGCCTCTTCTCTAGCTAAGGGTAGATGAGGCCACGTCTGGCCTCCAAAGGCACTGCACTCACATCCACTAACGATAACTGCATAAAGAAACTAGAGACAGCCGTATCTCCAAACTGCTAGACAGTAAGACTGTGCTCACTCACAAATATACATAATTTAATGCAAAAATACCTAAAAGATCATAGTTGGTGTGACTAAGTCTAGTTCTTACCTTTCAATCATGGAAAACAGAAGGCACACTGATCAGTTAAGAAATAATCAGTGTGGGGACAAGAGCTAGCTCAGCAGTTAAGAACTCTTGATTAACTGCTCTTAACCAGAGTCCAGTTCCTAGCACCTATGTCAATTTTACGGAACTGGACACACTCCTTTGACTTTACGGCCACCGGAACACACGTGTGCATACACACAGAGAAACATAACACAAGCACATAAAGTATAAAATGCATCTTTTAAAAAAAATCAGCTTGGTTAAAAAGAGAGATGATTCTAGCAGAAATGCTTGAAAAGCAATATGGGATATTGCTCAGTTGCCTAGCATACATGAAATCCTAGATTTCCTCTACAGGCTATGTAAACCAGGCGTTGTTGATCCTATATGTTAGGGAAAGACCAAAATCTCAAGGTCAGCCATTTGTACTGGTAGCAGGGGCCTTTAGTCCCCGCACTCAGGAGACAGGCAGGTGAACCTCTATCAGTTCAAGACAAACCTGGTCTTCGTAATGAATTCCAGGTCAGCCAAGGCCACAAAAGTGAAACCCTGTGACAAAAAGACACAGAAAGAAAAAGAAAATTCAAGGTCACCCTGGGCAACATTCCTCACATCTCAAAGAGAGAAATGTTTGGGGGGGAAAAAAGAAAAAAAAAAAAAAAAAACAAGAAAAATCTTCAGTTTGGTTCAAGAACAGGAAGGAATCAATAGCCTGAGAACAGAACCATGCAAGTGAGGCCTGATGGGAGTATCTGAGATGGGAGAGATGGGAGCACTTCTGAGACAGGCGGAGGATCAGAAATCCAAGGACAAACTCAGCTACACAGTTTGACTGAAGCCAACCTGGGCAATATGAAAAAGACCCTTCAAACGGAACAGAAAAAAAGGCCAAAACAAAACAAAAAAACAAGGGGAAAACTCCCATAGAAAGAAAACATAACCATAACCTATTTCTATACAAAAACAGTGATTTACCTCCCAAGAGTCAAGTGGTAGTCATTACTTTATTTCAAAACCACTGGGCCTTTGATCGCAGAACTCAGTACTGGAAGGTAGAGGTAGGCAGGATGCAGGCGGGACACAGGCAGGTCGGTAGAGGTAGGCAAATCACTCTTATCAAGCCCAGCCTGATCTACAAGAGCTACTTCCAGGACAAGCTCCAAAGGTACACAAAGGATAACTGTTAGACAGGGTTTTGTCTCAAAAAAACAAAAAAATAAAATAAATGGTGTGGCACGCCTTTAATCCTAGCACTGGGAAGCAGAGGCAAGCAGATCTCAGGAAGATTCAAGACCAGCAAGTTCCAGGACAGTCAGGACTACACAGAGAAACCTTGTCTCGAAAAACCAAAAACAAAATAAACAAGACACAACAAATGCTTGAGCATACAGAAACCATTATTATTGAGAAATAAATTACTCCAGTAAATTCAAATCCAAGTCCCATTCTCAATTACTCCAATAACCTAAGAATGACTGCCTATACAACAAAATTATCCAAAGACTGCTAAAACACAAAAATCATCTGTGAGATGGAAAGATGGCTCAGCCAATAAGAATGCTTACTGAAGACCGAAGTTCAAATCCCCAAAAGCCATGTTAAAAAGACTGGTATAAGCCGGCGGTGGTGGCGCACGCCTTTAATCCCAGGAGGCAGAGGCAGGCGGATCTCTGTGAGTTCGAGACCAGCCTGGTCTACAAGAGCTAGTGCCAGGAAGGACAGGCTCCAAAACTAAAGAGAAACTGTCTTTGGAAAAAAAAAAAAGACTAGTATAGTCATGCCCCTCTGTAACTCCAGAGCAGAGAAGGAAGGGGATGCTAGGGCTTGCAGCACAGCTCCAGGCTCACACTCTGCCTCACGGGAATAAACCCATCTGCCTCCTTTGACCTCCATGAGCGAGCATACACTTGCGTATGCTTAGGTGGAGGTGCCTAAGCACACATATGTAACACATACATACTTGCATGGATGCACATACACACATGCAAACACACACACACAGTAACTTGTTACATGGGGGAAGGAAGGTGGCACTTTATACTCACTGGGAAACCAAAATCCAGTCTTGCAGCGCTGCAAGCCTGTCAAGTCTGATACTAAACCAACTTTTCCTCTCAATGAAGAAAAGGTTCTCAAAGCAATAAGCCATTTCCTACCTAAAACTGAGTTTTAAGATGCTCCTTTTCAGAGTGAGGGGTATAAGTCAATGGCAAACACTTGTGTTTCAGAAGTTACAGAATCCTGAGGATTAATCCCTAGTTTAAAGAGAGAAGAAGAGGGGGAAGAGATATCTCAAAGGCATAGTGGTACAGGCCAAAATCCCATCATTCAGGAACCAAAGAATTCCTCCAAGTTTGAGGCCAGTTTAAGACACAAAGTGAGGCCAAGCCATGTCTTTATTAATGCTAGTGCTCGGGACACAGAGGAAGGCGGATCCCTGAGATGGAGGCCAGAGTTCCAGGACAGCCAGGGCTACACAAAGAAATCCTGTTTCGAAAAAACAAAAAACAAAAACAAACAAACAAAAAAACCAAAGACTCAAAGCAAGACCCTAGCCAGCCAGCTTAGGGGTACACAATAATTTCCTTTCAAAACAAAGGAGAAGTCCTGAAAAATGGCTAGGCATCTAAAGGCACATGCAGCAAGCCTGATGACCTGTTCGATCCCAAAACGCAGTCCTCTGACTTCACATGGTTACAGAGGCAAGAATACATAAACACACAATGAATAAATAATAGAACATTAAAATAAAAAATATGATCCTGTTTATGTGTGAATTTACAAGCCTACAATCCCAGCACTTAAAAAACAGAAAATCAGGAGTCAAGGCCAGCCTCGACTACAAGAGACTTTTTTCCCCAAAAGTAATAAAATAAATCCAACATATCAAATAAATGTTGATCTAACACTTGACTACGTATTATGCACCAGATCCTAGAGCTCTCGCGGGATAAATAATTCCTGTGTATTAAAGAACAGACGCTTTAGACACTGTTTGATTAAGGGTGAACGTGCTCCTGCCACGTCTGACTATAGTTCAACTGCCAGAACCTACATCATGGAAAGAGGGAACAGACTTTCAAGTTATCCTCTGAACTCTGCAAAGCAAATATCAATGTAAAAAACTTTCAAAAAAAACTATTCTAGCCAGGCATGGTGGTGCACACCTTTGATCCCAGCGCTCGGGAGGCAGAGTCAATCTCCTGGAAACCATCCTAGTCTATCATTGATTTCTTGGATGTCCAGAACCACAGAGAAAGAAGTGATTCTAAACATACACACACACACACACACACACACACACACACACACACACAAAACAAAGTTCAAGGCTAGCCTGATCTATAGAGTTCCAACACAGCCAGGCTGTGGTAGTATACAACTTTGATCCCAGAACTCTGGAGGCAGAGGCAGGAGGATCTCTGTGAGTTCGAGGCCAGGCTGGTCTACAGAACAAGGTTAGTCAAGGCTACATAGATAAACCCTGCCTCAGCCGGGCAGTGGTAGAGCTCACCTTTAATCCCAGCCTTGGGAGGCAGAGAGAAAGAAACCCTGAATCACCTTCTGATACACACCCAACAGTGACGTAAGGCACTTGTACATTTTTATAGCATCCACTTAATTTAGCGATAAAATAATCCCAAATGAAATCACGATCTTTGCTAATGAACTACAATCAACCAACAAGTTTAGCTGATCTACAAAGAAAAAGCCAAACAAAAAAGAGTGTGCTACACAGAAGACAGCAGCCAGCCACCAAAGCTACACACAAATGACATATTAGGGGTGGGACTCCATCTGTGCAGCCAAGGGGAAGCCACCGTGGACTGTGGAAACTTTCCAGAGGGGCTGGCAGCTTTGGGGTCAGCCATGCTCCTTGTCAGTAAACCCCTCCCCCTTACCCTATGCTCTGTAAGCCCAATAAACACATTGGTTCCCAGAATGAAAAAACAAAATAACTGCCTCTGACAGAACAAAAACAGAAACATTTTTAAGTTTTCTAATTATTTTGCAAACAATGTCTGAGAAAAAAATAAGTAAGACCAAAAACACTTCTGACTTTAAAGTGTCGGGCTAGGCCGGCATGGTAGCACGGGCTTTTAACCCAGGACTTGGGAAGCAGAGGCAGGTTGATGGCTCTCTTTGAAGGCCAGACTTGTCAACGTGGTAAGTTTCAGGGCAACCAAGGATTTTACACGGTGAGACCATCTCAAAAAAGAAAACAAAAACAAAAAAGGCGTTTTTGTACTTTCAGGTTTAAAGACAGAAGAGTAAGGCCGGAACATTTCTGGTTTTAAAGTGTTGGTACTTTCAGTTCCTCCAATGACCCAACTTATCACCTTTGGGTCCTCCTCACTCTGGATTCACACCCGAATTTCTCCTCACTCGGCAGCGATTCATTCACAGCCTGCACGACTCACTCCCTGCCTGAGACAAGATGTTCCCTCGGGCTCAGGCGTCCTCCCCTAATTTAAAACTGATGGATCCTTTTTAGATCAGCGCCGCGACACCGCCTCTCCAAAGTAACTAACGCACAAATTAATGGCTCCGTTACCAAGCTTCTCAGAAAGTACTGGCTTTACTTTACTTCGCTGTCCGTCCGCCTTTGGTTCCCTAAGAGAATTAAGAGTCCCACATCTGACTCCCTATCACGCTGTCAAGTTTCCGACCTCCTTAGTTGGTTACTAACACCGGACCACACACTTAGCCTGTGTTTAGCGGCTCCGAGAAGCCATGTTGTCAGCGCAAAATTTTGGTTGGTAAGCCGGAACCAAGAAATACGGTTTCGGCTTCGCACACTTCAATTCCTTCCTGTCTTCCCCGCTGACTTTCTTACGGAATCCGGACTAGTTCCCATGACGCTCCCAGTCGTGTTTCCACTGCGTGCCATAAAATGATCAACTACTCTGCAAGCTTCGGCAACTGATAAAACCTGTCCTCTTTCTTCCGCCTGCTTCCCCGCCAATCAGTCCTCGAAGCAAAAACGCTACCCTCAAAGTGACTCCGGGGGGAAGCTACCGGGTTTTACGCCCGAATCGTTTCGGACAAGAACCACACAACCTAACCCAGGCGCCCGGAGACACCCGGATCGCCGAGCTCCGGACTAACAGGCCTGCGTGGGAGCCGGCTCCGTTAAGAGCGGCCCGACAGCGGCCGCCGATCTCGGCTTCCCGGCTGCCGACGGCTAACGACAGCGCCCGGGGGGCGAGAGAGACGCCCTCCCACCGCCCGCCTCCCCCGCAGTCCTCCAGGGCGAGCCCTCGAGGGAGGCCATCGGGTCGGGGCGGGAGCCAGGGCGGAACAAAGCGCCGGTCCCGGGGAACCAGAGGACGCCATTACGCGGGCAGCGGCCTGCGCCGAGGAGCCGAGCAGGGCCCCGCCGCGCGGGATTCGGCCCGGACCGGAGAGGCCAAGGCGAAGCCGCCGAGAGGCCGCTGGCGCCGGGCGCGGAGGGGTTGGCGAGCCGAGGCCGCGCGTGGGCAGGCAGGCGCCGCTTACCTTCGTGAGTCTTGGCGATCTTCGCCATCTTGTCCACTCGAACACACACAGACGGAACTGGCGCTCCCAGGCACTTCCGCTCGCCGCAGCCGCCGCCCGCCCGCCGACGGAGGAGCTGCGCGCTCGACGTGCGCGCTCCGGAACGCGCGCCGCACTCTGGCACGTAGGCCGACGGCCACCTAGATAGAACCGCGAGGTGCATGACGGGAGTGGGCGGGCCCGGGCGGGAGGCGGGGCACCCGGCGGCTTCCTTAAACGGCCAGCGAACCCCCTGAACTCCTCCGCCCCCGCAGGGCTACTCGGGGGGGGGGGGGGGGGGG
>NW_026067986.1:3572289-3574312 GCF_014885135.2 Alexandromys fortis | reverse complement strand
CCAAAAAAAAAAAAAAAATAATAATAATAATAAATAAATAAATAAAGCTACAAAAGCCGGTTTCCACTGAGAGGTCAGGTCAGATTGCTGTAAATCTCGGCCCGAGCATGAGCACAAACACAGGAAATTAGCCAGGTGTAGTGGCTGGTGTACACCTTTAAATCCCAGCACTCGGTAGACAGAGACGGGCGGAACTCTAGATTTGAGGTCAGAGCGAGTTCCAGGACGGCCAAGGCTACAATGAGAGACCCCGTCTGGAGGGGGGGGGGGAGAAGAAAAAAAAAACTTGCATATTGCAGACAGTGGAAAACAGAAGGGACACCATGAGAAACCTAGGAGAGGTTAGAGAGATGACCCAAAGGTTAAGGACTGTTTGTTCTTCCAGAGAATCCCAAATTCCCAGCAACCCACATGGCCTCTTAACTCCAGTTCCCGGGTATCTGATGCCCTTATCTGGCTGCTGTGGGCACTGCAAGAATGTGGTGAGCGTACAAAAATGCAGGCAAAACAATTATGTTTTTTAAAGCAGTTAAGAGCACTGACTGCATTTGCAAGAGGACCCAGGTTCAGTTTCCAGTCGATAGGGAGCCAATGCCCTCTCTGGTTTCCGTGGGCAATGGGTACACACATGACACACTTATATACATGCTGGAAAGACACTCATACACATAAAATTTTAAAAAGCGAAAGAACTGCAAGATGGAGACATTTGCAACAAAGAGAGTCTATAAGCACAGTCTATAAGCACAGTAGCCCGCAAACCGGAGTTCCCTACGGAATACAAGGAAGGGTGGATAGAGGGGCGCACCATCTGCTGCCTGAGGAGTCTGAGTTTATGTGCTTTTTAATAGTGTGTTTGGAAAGTGTGGCTCTGTTTGTTTATGTTTGTTTCCAAGACAGGGTCTGGCTGTCCCAGAACTTTCTCTCTGTACATCGGGCTGGCCTCAAAACTCAGCATCTGCCTGCCTCTGCCTCCCGAGTGCTGGGATGAAAGGCGTGAGATACACCAGTCTGGCTGTTTCTCCTTGAATTAGACTGAGTAGGAAGAATTTAGCTGGTAGAGTCATTTTTAATGGCAGCAATGGCTTGCCTGAAACATGGGTTGCGGGAACCTTTGAAAGTCCCCATGGAGACCAAGTCCTCTGAGCTCAACCAGCCTTGCTGTTACAGGTCCACAAGGGTGGGAGAGCATCAGCCTTCTAGCAGAGGGGTACTCAGCCAAGCCCACTCCTGGGTGATCCTTGCCTCCCCATCCCCTGGAATTCCAGAGAAAGGTAGCCCAGTGATGGCCCAGTAAAGAAAAGAGCCTGGAAGGCCAGGCAGTGGTGGCTTATGCCTTTAATCCCAGCACTCGGGGAGGCAGAGGCAGGCGGATCTCTGTGAGTTCGAGGCCAGCCTGGTCTACAAGAGCTAGTTCTAGGACAGGCTCCTAAACTACAGAGAAACCCTGTCTCAGAAAACAAAAACAATGGTCTTGGTGGTCGTAAAGGAGGAAGAGCAGTCGGAAGCTGGCCTCCTGGCAATGTAGTCTGCTCTAGAGCCTTGGCTCTTGTAGAAAGGGATAACCTGAGAATTACAGATGCCCCTGGGCAGTCGTATGTTGTCCTTGGGTGTCTCTAATGATTTATTTATTGTTTTAGAGCCCCGTAACCAGTGAAGGGGCCATCATTTATGATCTTATCTACTGTTTGTTGGGGGGAAAAAAAAACAAGTGGACTTCCCTGGAAGCAAGCAGAAGCTTTTACTAAAACTTTCTGATTCAGCCAGGTTCTGCCAGCAGCGATAGGGCACACTGAGAGAGTAAAGGCAACAAAGAGAGACCCTGTCTTGACAAAACAAAGACGTGAAGTGCTTTGTGATTGGATCAATAAAGACTTTGAAAAGAAAAAAAAAAGCAAAATTTTAAGTGCTGATATAATTAGTTACAGGAATAAGTCTTATTTAGTTCCCTGTATATGTTTTCCAAGTCAAACAAAGGAAAAGCAGACCTGGCTGGTTTAGTGCAAGACAGTGGGGGTTTTTG
>NW_026067986.1:3562802-3565114 GCF_014885135.2 Alexandromys fortis | reverse complement strand
TGTGTGTGTGTGTGTGTGTGTGGTTTTAGTTTTGTTGTTTTGTTTTTATTTGTTTAGGTTTGTTTTTTTTTTTTTGTCCTGGGTCTCTCTTTGTAGCCCAGGTTTTCCTGGTACTAGCCTCTGCCTCCCTAGTAGTGGAATTTAAGGCCTGTGCCATCACACCCAGCAAAACGGGGGTTTCAAAGTCCCTGGTGGAAAGAGAAATCCCTGCCCCCCTATCCTATAGGCTGGGACTTTAGCGATTCATACTAGCATACCCCCCCAGCCTATTGGTTAGGAAGAAAGCCTTAAATAATGACTACAGAGGCAGGAGAGTAGTTGGGGGGGACAGTTTAGGAGAGTGTAAGGTTCTCTGTAACTGTAACTGTGAGATCACTGAAAACAGAATTGGCCTCCAACACAGAGTTCCATCTGCCTCTGCCTCTGGAGTGCTGGGATTGAGGACCACGCCACCACTCCCAGGTAACAATTTATATTTAGGCGGTGTCTCTGGAAACGTAAACCAGAATAAACTGTTTGACGAACTGCCTAGGTGAAGGCATTTTATCACCACTGCAGCAGAAAATTCGCTAGTACAGCCCTCCTAGAAGCCAGGTGTCGTGGTCTGGATGAGAATGACCTCCTCAGCTCATAGATTTGAATGTCTGGTCACTAGCGAATGGCACCTTTGAAACGTTTAGGAGGTGTGGCCTTGAAGGAGGTGTGTCACTGAGGGTGGGCTTTCAGGCTTAAAAAACACATACCTATTCACATAAAATTAAAAAAAAAAGAGGCTGGAGATGATGTGGGAGTCCCCTCTGTATGCTGTGATTACCATTAATGAATAAAGAAACTGCTTTGGACCTATAACAGGGCAGAATTTAGGTAGGTGGGGAAAGCTAAGCTGAATGCTGGGAGAGAGAAGGTGGAGTCAGAGAGAAGCCATGGAGCTGCTGCTGGAGACAGACGCTGGAAACTTTACCCGGTAAGTCACAGCCACATGGCAATATACAGATTAATAGAAATGGGTTAAATTAATATGTAAGTGTTATCCAGTAAGAAGGTAGGGATAATGGGCCAAGCAATATTTAATTAATACAGTTTCTGTGTGATTATTTTGGGGCTAAGCAGCTGGGAGCTAACTAGCAGCCTTCTTCCTACATGGAGAGATGACTCAGTAGTTAAGAGCACTTGGCTACTTTTCCAGATGCCCTAATTTCGATTCCCAGCACCCACATGGTGGCTCACAACTGTCTGATACCCAAGTACAGGGAACCTCTTCTGGCCTCCTTAGGCACTGGGAATGCATATGGTACACAGATATACATGCAGACAAAACACCCATACAAACAAAATTTGAAAGTTTTAAAAGTCAAGCTACGTGATATTCTATCTGAAAAAAAATGAGAAAAGGAAATACAATAATAACATGTATTCTGTTATTCAGCTCAAGAGAATGTGCACAGTAAACTTAAATCCTCACTATTGAAAATGGGAATGAACTCTTAGCCAGGCCATAGTGGCACCTGGGAAGCAGAAGGCAGCCTTGCTTACATATTAAGTCTGAGACCAGTCTGGATCACGTGAAATCCTGTCTCAAAGCAAACAAACAAACAAATCACAAAAACAGAAGGACTCTTCACAGGACAGCTGGCAGGTTTTCACCCCAGCTTTTGAGTCTCCAGTTTTATTTATAAATAGGATGATAGAGATTGAGTTAAAGCTACCTCTAGCAGCAGCAACAGAGCTGGTGCCTGTGCGAACGGAATTCCCACCAGTCTGTAGCCTGAGCGGCCAGCCTACTCCCAGAGAAGCAGACTGGTAACCCTGGAGTTACAATTGCTGGCTGCAATAGCTGTAGATTAAGGTGCAGTCACCATGCCAAAGATAAAACATTTGACACTCCAGCGCACAGCACACCCGCATGGACAGAGAAGTCACACTAGCCCGCTCGGCTACAATTGCCACCTGTGCCTCTCTGGGCAAGCACTCAAAGCAGTCAGCGGCTACTCGCAGGACTCTGGAAAGCAGGCTTGTGCTTGGAAATTGCAGGAGAGGCTTGAGTTCGCCGCCAACACCTCAGATAAACTGAGAAGTCATTAGATTTGGTGAGACACCTGGGAAATCCTTTAGAATTAAATAATATTAAAAAGAAAATATTTCTCGTGTTAAGAATGGGGGAACTGTTGGTGGAGGCTGCTCATTCATTCCCAGTCACCCAGATCCAAATAATCACAATGAAACTATATTGATTGCAACACCATTTGGTCAATAGCTTAAGTGTATTGCTAGCTAGCTCTTATATCTTTTTTTTTTTTTTTTTTTTTTTTTTT
>NW_026067986.1:3536969-3561535 GCF_014885135.2 Alexandromys fortis | reverse complement strand
AATGAGGTCTGGTGCCCTCTTCTGGCCTGCAGACATACACGCAGACAGAATATTGTATGCATAATAAATAAATATTTAAAAAAAAGAAAAATTTGACTCGTAAGATACAAGTCTTAGAAGTACTTACTATTGATAAGATACAAGCTTTACAAACACATACTAATGAAATAAGAAAAATACTCAGACACACACAGGGGGATTTAGAGTCGAACCTACCACACCACTGCATTATAAAACTAAAGAAGAGTGGTGTAAGGTCACTAGAAAACCAACCTTAATTTATACTGTTACCATACACGAATGGTCAGCAGATGATAGACACCCCCACGGCTATGTAGAAATTAACTGAAATCCTTTAGAAATGTTGGTCTGGTGCCCAGCGCTGAAGTAAGGGGAGTTTCTGAATGGGACACTCGTCTTAGGAGACAGAGGTTCCACTTCCGCGGGTCCAGAGAACGTGGGGCCTCGGCTATTCACGTCCTTTTCCAGGGCAATGGCGTGCAATAGACAGGCTGAGCTGGAAACTTCCCTGTTCCGAAGCAGTGCTACTCAAACCCTAGACCTGATCATCAGCCTTCTCTGGTCCCGGGTGCCGGAAATGAGACTCTGAGCTGCCAGGGATGCCCTCCAGCTTCTCCACTTAAGCTTTAATTAGCAGTTATTCACATCCAACCTTTCAAGTGCCTCTCCAGGATCCCTGTAGAGGCTATTAGTGTTTCACTTGCCATTGCCAGCTAGACGGCAAATGGCCAGACCTAAAAATTGCATTTTAAGCAGGTGTGATAGCACAGGCCTTGTGATCCCAGCACTTGGTAGATGGGATGCAGGAAGACCAGGACAATGCAGAGCTTCACGACCTAGCCCAGTGGTCCTCAACCTTCCTAATACTGTAGCCCTTTAACACAGTTCCTCATGTTGTGGTGACCCCCAACCATAACGTTATTTCATTGCTATTTCATAACTGTGATTTTGCTGCTGTTATGAATTAGCCTCTTGCCTCCTGCATGCTGGGATTAGAGGGGTGTGCCATGATACCTGGCCCATATTCAGACTTTGTGTAACCATTGTAACTATCACTCCAAAGAGAAACTATAACCACTTATATTTAAATTTTTACTTCTTTTGTGTTTGTGGGTGTGTGCGTATGGCTATGTGCCACGGCACGCCTTTGGGAGTCACAGGACAACTGTGCGGACTTGATTCTCTTCTTTCACTGCGGAGGTAAAGGGGTTTGAACTCGGGTTGTCAGGCTTGATAGCAAGCGCCTTCACCTGCTGAGTCACCGCACTGGCTCACCTGAAACACAACCAACCAAACAAGCTGAGTCTTGAACGCCTAGCCCACCTGCTCTACCTCCCCAAAGGCTGGAGAGGTAGAGTAGGTTATGCCTCACACGGTTCAACCTATTCTTTCAGAGTGGGTTACTGGGCTAGGGATGTTGACTAGCATGAAAGAAGTCCTGAGCTCTGTGGATCTCTGTGAGTTTGAGGCCAGCCTGGTCTACAGAGTGAGCTCCAAGACAGCCAGAGCTACATACAGAAACCCTGTCTTGAAAAACCAAGAAAGAAGAAATGAGAAAGAAAGGAAGGAAGGAAGGAAGGAAGGAAGGAAGGAAGGAAGGAAGGAAGGAAGAAAGGAAGGAAAGTCCTGAGTTCAATCCAGCACAATATAAACTGGGTATGTGGTAGTTGATGCCTGAAATCCCAGAATTTAAGATATAAGGGAAGATCAAGGATTCAGGTCATCCTTAGCCACACACTCAAAGGGGCGACAGCTCCACTGATAAAAGCTTTTGGTTCACAGGCATGAGGAACTAAGCTACATTCCCAGAACTCACATTTTGTTTCTTTCTTTTTTTTATATATTTATTTGTTTATTATGTATACAATATTCTGTCTGTGTGTATGTCTGCAGGCCAGAAGAGGGCACCAGACCTCATTACAGATGGTTGTGAGCCAACATGTGGTTGCTGGGAATTGAACTCAGGACCTTTGGAAGAGCAGGCAATGCTCTTAACCACTGAGCCATCTCTCCAGCCCCTCACATTTTGTTTCTTAAATCCAGGCACGGTAGCCTTCTAATCCCTATGCTGAGGAAGAAGGTGTAGGTGGATTCCTGGGGCTTCACTGGCCAGCCTAGACTCCTTGGAAAACTCCAAGTCAGTAAGAGAACTTTAGAACAAAAAGCAAAAACAAAGCTGGAGAGGTGGCTCAGAGGTTAAGAGCACTGGCTGCTCTTCCAGAGGACCCAGGTTCAATTCCCAGCACCCACATGGCGGCTCACAACTGTTCGTAACTCCAGTTCCAGGGGATCCGAAGCCTTTTTCTGGCCTCTAAAGACACTGCACATAGGTGGTGTACAGACATAGATATAGACAAAACACCCACAAATAATATAAAGCAATAAAAAAACATAAACAAAACCAAAACAGGGTATATGGCTTCAGAGGGATGACTCCTCAGGTTGTCCTTTGGCCTCTTCAGGCAACATTCATACATACATGAAACACACCCACAAAATAAAACCAATAAAATAAAAAAATTAAAAAGCCTGACCTAACCCAGGTATTGTAGGTAATGTTCTATTGCTATGAAGAGACACCATGGCCAAGCATTTAGCTGCTTACAGTTTCAGGTCAGTCCAGCAGCAGGCACGTAGGGCACAGGAGCAGTAGCTAAGAGTTTATATCTTGTCACTCTGATCCAAAAGTAACAGGGAGTCGGGTGATGGGGCGCATGCCTTTAATCCCAGCACTTGGGAGGCAGAGGCAGGCGGATCTCTGTGAGTTTGAGACCAGCCTGGTCTACAGAGCTAGTTCCAGGACATGCTCCAAAGCCACAGAGAAACCCTGTCTCGAAAAACCAAAAAAAAAAAAGTAACAGGGAGAGAGGGAGAGGGAGGGGGAGGGGGAGAGAGGAAGGGAGGGGAGGAAGAGAGAGGGAGAGAAAGAACACTAACTGGACCAGTGCTGGCTTTTGAAACCGCAAAGCCCAGATCTAAGGACAATGCCACACCTCCTAATCCTTACAGAAGGTTTCCACCAACTATGGACAGGGCTCATTCAAACCTATGACCCTCCGGGGGTCATTCTCATTCCAACCACACCTGACTTCCTGCTTCTCTTACCACGTGACAGCCCTCTCTGCGTGCACCAGCTTCTCCACACATAGGTGCCAGCTGCCACAAAGAAGCAGATAAACCTTTTGCCTTCATAAATCCCCCAGTCTCAGACGTTATTTGGGGGGAAAGGGTCAGGATGCACCCCTGACAGGTACTTTAGCACTGATTTCAATCCCCCGATCCAGGTATTCTGTTATGACAACACAGATAACCAGAGAAGCCCAACACTGGGTCAGTCTTACAGGACAGAGGGCTTAGGTGAAAGGGTTAGAGATGGGGAGAGGATAGAAACTGGACCGCCTAGGAAAAGAGGACAAGGAGTCGAGTACATGCTATTGCGGCTTTTTGGTTTTTTGTTTGTTTGTTTGTTTTTTACATGTATTTGTTTGTGTATATTTGTGTACACACGCACACGTGTATGCGTATGATTGTATTCAGTATCACTCTGTCAAGGGTCACACCTTGTTGGCTAGTCACTCCAGCCGGGAAGCAGGAGGGCTTGGCCTGCGTGATCACAGACTCCTTCTGAGTCCACTCACTGAGTTCAATCCAGCCCGGAGTGCCTTTTCTTTTGGTCTCTCCAGTGCCAGGATTACAGGCATGTGCCATTATGCCCTACTCCCTATTTTATTTTTTTAATGCTACACGATCTGATATTGTATTATATATTAATATCCCTCTTCTGCTTTGGAATATAAGCTGTCTGAGGAGACAGACTCATCCCCTTCTCCAGCAGCTAGTAAGTTCTTCAAAAAACATTCGTTGCCTATGGGTAACTGACAATCTCGTTTATTCCTCAAAAATCTATTAACCAAATTGTTTCCCCAGAACCCACACGAAGATGGAAGGAGAAAGGGGACTCCACAAATCTGTCCTCTGACCTCCATGGGCCGGACACATCCCACACAGCAGTCCCAAACACACTCTCTCTCATAAAGTAGTAGGACATAATTTAACATTTTAAATTATATAGAAGTAGCAAGAGGCTAAGCGGTTAAAAACACTCGCTGTGCAAGCCTGGTACGTGAGTTCTCTCCCTCGGACCCACATGGAAAGAGAATGCACTCTGATCTCCACACACACGCTTGGCAAGGGTGGCCCCTCATAAATAAATACAATTTTTTTTTCCAACGTTGCAAAAAGGCAGCTAGAACGGCCTGGTCCCGCCGGGACAGGACAGCGTGACCCGGAACAACCCCAGGCTTGGCGGCAGGGGAGAGAACGTGCCGGGCTCAGCACGGGGGACGGACGGAGGGGGACGATTACATAACACACAGGCTCCAGGGCTCTTTCCTCCCCGCTCCGGACTACAGCCAGGACCGCGGGCGAACTCAGGAGGAGGGCGCCACGCAGACTACCTAAGTGCGCAGGCGCGTGGCAGGGGCGGCGCGTGTCCCGGCGATTTGCGCTCCTCTGATTGGCCGGCGGGCGCGTGCGTCAGTCTGGCGTCAGCCTGGCGTCATGGGGGCGGGGGCGGGGAAACGCGGAGAAGGGGCGTGTCCCGTTGCCCAGAGGGCCTGCGGATTGGCTGAGAGGCGCAGAAGCCCTCCCGCCTGGCCGGCCGGAGGGCGGTGCCTCGGGCCCCGGTACCGGCGTCGCCTACCGGCTTCAGCCAGACGATCATGGCAGCTCGGACCGGTCAGAGGGTGCTGGCCAGGGTGGCGTCGGGGTGCCGTCCGAAGTCGACCACGGTGGCGGAAGCCCCGGCGCGGGGACCTGCGCGCAACGTCAGGTAGCGAGCGGAGGTTTTCCGGGCGGCCGGCCGGCCGGCGCGGGGCGGGGCTGTGGCCAGGGCGCTGACCGTAGGCTGGGCGCGGGGCTCCGGCGGGGCCCGGAGATGGCTGGCCCGCGTGCACCTCGTGTTTTCGGAGTGAGTCAGCGACGAGGCGGCCGTGGGAGCAGCCGAGTGGCTGCTCGGCCGCCCGCTCCCGTCCTTCCGGTCTCCTGGCATGCGGCGGGCGGCGGCGGGCGGCTCCCGGGGCCGTGGGAGTGCGTGTCCTGGCGGTGAACCGCCCGGCAGACGCTCGCTGCCTTCCTCGCCTCCGAGTTCTTTGACCCCGGCCACTCGGCCCTCGCAGAATGAAACGCAGCCAACACAGAGGACCTGTTGTGTTTTGTTTTGTTTTCCTCTGCGCTCTGAGGTCCTGTAACCTTGAAGGTGGTTAGGCCTCCAGGTTTCCTGGTTGGCCCGTTTCAGGGGCTTGAGGGTGGAGATGAATGTCGAGACGTTAAGGTTTAGTGTAAGTTCGACACGCAGTTTTCTGTTACGAATGATAGTGTAATACTAGTCTCAAAAATTAAAATTCGCTGGGCGTGGTGGCTCAAACCTGTTAGTCCTGGCCGCGAAGCGAAGGTAGGAGGATCGCTGTGAGTTCGAGGCCAGCTTAAGCTACAAAGTGAGACCCAGTCTCAAGACCACAAAGCCAAATTAGTATTTAAAATGAATCGATATGTGTACGTTACAGAGGAGAAAGCACAAATCTTGCTGAGCTCCGGGACTTTGAAGTTGAATGAAGACTTTAAAATAGCAACAAAGAGGCGGGGCCTAGTGCTTGAGGCCACCCTGGTCTGCCTTGCTAGCTATAGCTAGTTCCAGACCAGCCAGAGCTACAGGGTGAGATCCTGCGTCAAAAACAAAAACTGCTTGGCAGTGGTGGCGCTCTCAGCACCCGGGAGGCAGAGGCAGGTGGATCTCTGTGAGTTCGAGACCATCCTGGTCTACAGAACAGCTAGAGCCGTTACACAGAGAGACCCTGTCTCGAAGAAAAAAAGAAAAAAAAAAAAGCAAAAGTGCAAAACAAAAAGTAAGAACAATGCTCCACCTCCAAACTAAAGTGAAATCAGATAGCTTATCCTCAACAGGTAGCTTTCCGAGCAGGATGTAATCTCTTCATACTTGAGATCTGCTTCTATAACACCTTAGGTGCCCGTTTGCTCCCTGTGGTTTGAGGCTTGTGCTCAGGAAGTCTAGACCAGCCTAGATCTCAAAAACAACAACAACAAAAAAGGCAACAAAAATGACTTGAGAATACATCAGCTTGTGTTCCGCCCTTTATTATAATAGGTTATTTGAAAGAGTGGCTTTGGAATATCAGTGATAAAATGTGTGTTTGCCGTGAGTTTCAGTATTCGTTTATTGGTTTAATTGCATAAGCAGCTAATTGTTTGGCTCTCCATCTTGCAATTCTAGCCTCTTGGGTCAGTTGAATGGAAGAGGAGCTAGAGCCAGCCCTGGGGCCATGAACATGTTAGCCAGCTCTACCTCTATGTCCCCAGCCCTCAGCAGGGTGTGAGAACAGATGTGCTGTCCAGGACACTGTAACCAAGGCAGGCACACTGGTCAGGAGATGTGTTAGTGTTTTAAACACACACGCTGGATTTCGAGCTCAAGCCTAACCTGGTCTACACAGAGTGAGTCTCTGTCTCAGAAACAAAAGTAACACAAGGAAAGAGGCAGAGGCAGAGGCAGAGGCAGGTGGATCTCTGCTAGTTCAGGGCCAGCCTGGTGTTCCATGCTAGTCAGGACCATGTAGAGAAAATAAACAACTAGGCATTTTGCATACTGTTTTTTTTTGTTCTTTTTGTTGTTGTTGTTTCTCTCTTTTTTTTTTTGGCCTTACACTAATTTGATAAATGTTTTAAGTTATTTTTATAAGTTTTCATTATCAAAATTTCATTTATGTATTTATTGAGACAGGGTCTCATTATGTAGCTTTGGCTCTCCCGGAACTCAACTTTGTAGGTCAGGCTGGCCTTGAACTCACAAAGATCCAACTGCCTCTGCCCCTGAATGCTGGAATTGAGGGGGTGTGCCACGGCTTTGTCAACTTTTTATTAATTACTGTGTGTGTTAGTGTGTGTACCTGGAGAAGTCTCAGGACAACTTTAGGGAGCCAGTTCTCTTCTCCACCGTGGGTCACTGGGAGCAAATCAGGTCACCAGGCTTGGTGACAAGTACCTTTACTTGCTGAGTCATTTCTGTGCCCCCCCCCTATAAAAGAAGCTGGATATGATGCTGCATGCTTTTAATCTCGGTACTGGGGAGGTGGTGGCCGGCAGACACAGCCACAGGGCATTCTTGAGTGTAACAGCTCTCCTGTCCAGAAGACACTGTTTTGTATAGTGTCCCTCTCTGTCCTTCAGTTTTTACGTTGTTTATTGCTCATTCTGTTGCTGTGTTCCCTGAGCTTTGGAGCAGGTGATACAGAGGTCCCAGTTAGGGCTGAGTGCCCAACAATCCCTTAGTCTCAGTGCTTTAACTGCTCTGAGTTTCTGTATATACTTTCATCCACTTGGGAAAAGAAACGTGTCTGACAGGCTGAACGTAGCAGTCGGTTAGGGGTGTAAATGTTGTGTTTAGAAAACAGTCTGACAACATGTCCATTTAGCAAAACGACAGTAACAGGCTCCATGCTAAGGCCTGTGACCTCCCAGATTCACAGGACAGGCGTGAATGTCTTCCTAGGGCGTGGGCCTCAAATCCAGCCAGGAAAACATCCCTTTCCTGTGTAGTAGTCATGCCAATATTACACCATTGAGCTCAGCCTGCCTGATAAGCTGATACCCACTTAGCCTGGGAAATACTAAGGACTTGATCCATAGCAGCCTGCCGTAGTGCCTCCTTGACTGTGGAAGTTTGCCACAGTGAGAGAGGAAGCTCACAGCTCAGTTCTGGCTTGATTTCTCTATTTCTTGCAACCAGGTAGTTTCCTGCTTGTGTGTGTGTGTGTGTTGTGTGTGAGCGAGATCCCGGGGCTTCCCTTTAAGTGTGGAGGAACACAGCGTGCTGTCTGCATCTGACTTCTATGTGGATTCTTGAGAACTGAGGTCCTCATGTTTTCCTGGCATGAGCTTGACCCACTGGGCCATCTCTTCAGCCCGCAGTATTTGTTATACTGTCCTCCTGGCCTGTTATACTGCCCCTGCAGCATTGGTGTGCTTAGTCTGAGACAGCCTCTCCTGTCGTCTCAGCTGACCTCAAACTCTGTAGCCTTGAATGACTTTAAGTCCTGATGCTCCCTAGTGGTGGAATTACCAAGTGTCTGCCCTGAGCCTGGTGCTTGTTAGTTGGTTAAACAGAGTCTGCCTGTGTCTGGCCTCCTGGAATTCACTGTGTAGAAAACCAGGTTGTCTTTGAATTCTTGCTTATCCTCCTGCCTCTCTCCCAGAGTGCTGGGATTGCAGGCGTGTTCTGCTGTGCCAGACTGTCTTTCACTCTGCCCGGAATCCCCGCTCCATTTAGTTATATTATTTACATATAAGTAAGTGTGTTTCTCTATTCATAATAAGTATATATATTTTACCATTGAGCTATAACCCCAAGACATTTTTAGGTTGAGACAGACTTTCACTAAGTTTTCCAGTCTGGCCTTGAACTCAAGATCTGAGTGTCTGTGATTACAGCCTGTGCACTAGGCACAGCCCTGCTTATTGCACGTCCACTAAAACAATTCCAAGGTTTCCAGGCACACCTTATCTGAAGATTTGGTCATAACTCCACACCCATTTGTTTTTAGCACTCTAAACAACTATGTGGTACTCTGTGCTTGCATCTGTGATGTCTGGTGAGTGTGTAAGGTCAGAGGGCAGTGTGGTGGAGTTGACTCCCTTTGCCTTCAGGGTTTTGGGATTGTCAGGCTGTTGAGTTACTTGCTGAACCTTTACCCGCTGAGTATTTTTTTCTGGTTCCCTGACACTGTTTTCTTTTCCTTAACTTCGTGTATATATGTGGGTGACTCTCAGAGTCCAGAAGAGGGTTCCGATCCCCTAGAGCTAGAGTTAGCGATTGTTGTAAGCTGCCCAGTTTGGGTTCTGGAAACTGAACTCAGGTGTCTGCAGGAGCAGTATGCACTCTTAAAGGATGAGCCATCTCTCCAGCCCACACAGTCTTTTGAAGAGTTTTCATTTTAGTCGTGTGTCTGTATCTGTAGTGGGGTACTTAGCTACGGTGTCATCTCTGTGAGGCTCATATGCCGTACACTGTGGTGCTCTGTAGTCATTAACAGTCAAGACCGAATCAGAGCTTCAGTGTGTGTGGACTAATAATGGCGGGGATAGTGTAAAATAGCTATTCAGTCAGCTTGTTAGAGAAAAGTGAACAGGGCTGGGGAGATGGTTCAGTGGTTAACATCATTGACTACTCTCCTAGGGGTCCTGAGGTCAATTCCCAGCCACCACACAGTGATTGGTGGCTCACAACCATCTATCATGGGTTCTGATGCCCTCTTCTGGCACGCAGGTGAACATGCAGACAGCACTCATATATAAAGACATGGTTTAAGAAGGTGAAGAGGGCCTAGCTGGAGTCTGCACATAGACTCGCCTCAGACAGCTATCCCTTTGTAAGAGGACCGTGCTGTAACACGTGCTGTAAGAGGACATGTGCTGAAATAAATGGTGAGGAGGTCAGGAGTAGCCGTTCTAACACGCCAGATTCCAGATCCGAGACTCAGGCCAGTCTCAGGGCTCACTGGTATGGGCAGGAATCCAGCCATGTCGGTGAGACCCACTGGGGACCAACTCAGATGTCTGAGGTGAACTGAGTACTGGATGGAGAACATCCGAGCCAGCCTGTGGCAGACTGTTGTGATCCATAGTAACAGCTGAGAGCCAGCTCCAGAGAAGAGAGCATTGGTGCCAGAAGCTTCTAACCACGCTGTCAACTGTTGTTCTAATTTGAGGTTTTTGTTTTCATTTATTTATATTTCATGTGCATTGGTGTTTTGCTTGCGTGTAAGTCTGTGTGAGTGTGTCATATCACCTAGAACTGGAGTTACAGACAGTCTTGACCTGGCATGTGGGTGCTGAGAATTGAACTTGGGTCCTCCGGAAGAGCAGCCGCTGCTTTTTTCCTCCGAGCCATTGCTCCAGCTCATTTTTGTTTTCTCTGTGCACTTGGTTTATCTTTCTGAATCTGAGCTGTGTTTTCAGCACTACTCTAAAGTTGCAAACTTCTGAAATATGATTGCTTTTTATAATGCCTGTATAATATGTTTAGTTTTTGTCTTACCTATTATCCGTTGTTTTTAGACACTTAGCTTCCTGTGGTATCCTGATGAACAGAGCGCTTCCACCGCGTGCCTCAGTTGTGCCTAAAGAGATCTACGCAAGAACTTTCTTCAAGATCACTGCTCCACTAGTAAATAAACGGAAAGAGTATTCAGAGAGAAGGATTATTGGGTTTGTATGGAATGGTGATTTTATTAAAAGAGTACTTTTACTTTTCTGTGGAGTGGCTTGCTGCTTTCTCTCTGGATTATCTTCCTACAGACCAAACTGCTTTTTCTAGGTTAACCCGTCTACAGCCCTGGCTGATTTATACATATCGTTGAAAGACTGTAATATTATATTAACTGTATAGGATATAAATAACGTTAACATTTAAAGGAAATAATTTACTTCATTTTTGTTATTCTTTCATGATTATAAAGATGAATTAAAACATGAAGATGCCAGGTGGAGCATGCCTTTACCAGCACTTGAGTGGCAGAGGCGGGCGAATCTCTGAGTTCGAGCCCAACCTGGTCTACAGAGCTAGTTCCAGGACAGCTAGGGCTGTTAGACAGAAAACCCTGTCTCCAAAAATGCCTCCTTCCTTTGGCGATGAATTTCAAGACATGGTTTCTCTGTGCAGCCCTGGCTGGCCTCGAACTAGATTTGCCTGCTTCTTCCTTCTGAGTGCTGGGGTTAGTAAAGGTGCGCCACCCCCATGCTACCCAAAATATCCTTTTGTAATTTATGATTAATTGTAATTTTATGGTGGGTTATATTTTAATTGTGTCCAGGATCTATTTATTTATTTGGGTTTTGAGACAGGGTCTCACTCTGTAGCACTGACTGGCCTGGTACTTGCTGTATAGCTCAAGCTGTGCTTGAACTCTTGGCAATCCTCCTCCCAGAGCCTCTTGAGTGTTAGGACTGTAGGCACGTGCCCCCATGCTTCTTTTGCCTCTGCGAGCAACAATAGTAACTATCTGGTTCTCAGCCAGGTTGCCTTTTACATATATTCAAAGAGTTTCATTTTTGTTTTTGTTCATTTTCTTAGTCAGTGTCCTGTTGCTGTGGCCAAGGCAGCTCTTAAAAAAGAAAGCATTTGAGGCAGAGGCAGGCGGATCTCTGTGAGTTCAAGACCAGCCTGGTCTACAGAGCTAGTTCCGGGACAGGCTCCAAAGCTACAGAGAAACCCTGTCTCGAAAAAAAAAAAGAAAGAAAGCATTTAATGGGGTGGGGAGGCAGCTTACGGTTTCAGTTTTGGAGGGTTATTTATTAGTCCATTATCATCATGGCAGCAGGCATGGCAGACATGGTGCTGGAGAGGTGGCTGAGAGCTACACCCCAGTCTGCAGGTAGAGAGCCCGTGCCTAGCATGGGCTTCTGAAACCTCAAAGCCTATCCCCAGTGACACATTTCCTCCAGTAAGGTCACACCTCCTTTTAACAAGGCCCCTTACCTCCTTGTTGTTCTGATCCTTCTCAGATAGTGCCGCTCCGTGATGACTAAGCATTCAAGTATGAGTCTATGGGGACATTCGTATTAAATCACTGCAGTCACTGTGACCTCCCGTGTGTGTGTGTGTGTGTGTGTGTGTGTGTGTGTGTGTGTTCCTTTATTTCCTGTTCCATTGTGTGGCTCATGTGTGCCAAGTGACTTAGGAATGTTTGTTTATATTCTGTTTAAAGCTCCTATCCCATGGACTCAGTTGTTAATATTCCTTATCTCTCATTTTAAGATACTCAATGCAAGAAATGTATGACGTGGTAGCAGGAATGGAAGATTATAAGCATTTCGTTCCTTGGTGTAAAAAATCAGACATACTGTCTAGGAGAGCTGGCTATTGTAAAACTCGATTAGAAATTGGGTTTCCACCTGTTCTGGAGCGATACACATCAATCGTAACCTTGGTCAAACCACACTTGGTAAAGGTAAGTTTGTTGTTGTGTTTAGTTTTCTTTTTAATATGCCCTAGATGTTTATTATACTAAATGAGTTAAATCACATGTAATAGCTTAAAAGATCCTTCTAGTAAGCAGAGGGGAGCTGTTTATTGTGTCCTGATTGTGTTCGTTTATACAGCATCAGTATCATTCCTTCCAGATGGAAGCTTGAGCTTTCCTTCTAACGACTACTCGACTGCAGAAGCGAGAGACATCTTCATCTTTGCACTATTAAGATAGGGTACGATAGCACACTCTGCAGTCCCGACAGTGAAGGTGCTTGGCAAATGGACTATGAATTTGAGGCTACCTGAGCTGCAAAGTGAGCCTGTCTCTAAAAAAAATAAAGAAGGGAAAGAAAACTTGATACATTTACTATATTCAGCTTATAGCTTTACCACTAGAGAAAGATCAGACCGTTCAAGGTGCACACTCTTCTTTTCCTCCCGATACAGGATTTCTCTGTGTAACAGCTCTGGCTGTCCTGGAACTCAGACCAGGCTGGCCTCGCACTCTGGCATTAAAGGCGTGCGCCACCACCCCAGGCACACTTGTTTTTGAAGTTTGGGAAGAAGTGGTAAGATAGTGAGAGGTTCCAGGAAGCTGAGAGAAGCATGGAGCAGATGGCTCAGGGATTCAGCTGCCCTTTCAGAGGACTTGGTTCAGTTCCCAGCACCAACATGATGGCTTGCAGCTGGGATCTGGTACTTCTGAATTCTGTGGGCACGGGGTGTGCATGCTCTGCACAGCCATGGAGGCCGGCGAGCCATTTCGTCCTAGAAATATATCGGCCATTTCAGAGTGAAGGTGTAAAGTACATTATTTCACAACTCAAATGCGGTGTAAAGACGAGTGGTGGTGGTGCACGCCTTTAACCCCAGCACTCGGGAGGCAGAGGCCGGCGGATCTCTGTGAGTTCGAGACCAGCCTGGTCTACAAGAGCGAGTTCCAGGACAGGCTCCAAAACCACAGAGAAACCCTGTCTAGACAAAAACGATAAAAAAAGAAATATGTAGTATTTAACTTGTACAGCGTTGCCTGTAAGTAGCAGGACTGGAAATGGGGTTCTTAAATCACTCCTGGGGGCTGGGGGACTGCACCCCTCGGGGCTGGGGGACTGCACCCCTCGGGGCTGGGGGACTGCACCCCTCGGGGCTGGGGGACTGCACCCCTCGGGGCTGGGGGACTGCCCATTTGGGAAAGTACTTACTGTGTGCTTGCTTAAGGCCCTGAGTGGTGCATGGGCTGGGACACCAGTCCTGGAGGGCAGAGGCAGCTGGGTCTCTGAAGCTCGTTGGTCAGGCAGCCTAGCAAGATGAATGAAGCCAGGTTCAGGAAGGCTGTTTGACACATTGTTGCTGTGGCCAAGCACCTGATATGAAGCCGCATAAGGAAGCAGGGTCTATGCTATGCTGGCTCACAGTTCAAGTGAGCCTTTCATTATGGTAGAGAAAACATGGCAGCTGGTGCGGTCATGGGGGCGGAAGCTTTGGCCCGCTTGTCACACTGCATCTCCAGCCAAGAGTCAGGGTGGTGGATGCTGGTGCTTCGCAGTCTCCTGTTTCTTCAGTCCAGGGCACCAGTTGTGGGAGTCATGCTGCCCACCTTTAGGGTGGGCCTTCCTGTGGACCTAATCTCATCATAATACTCTATAGACACCAGAGATTGGTCTCCAAAGTGATTCTACATCACAGAGACCCAGGCTCAGAAATATGGCTAATGACTGAAGAAGAGACCTGTGGTCAACACACGGGAGCAGTTGCATCCCCCACAGACTGACTTGTTGGTGAAGAAGTGCAATCCGATAGAGCGAGTAGACAGTGGGTGAGTGCACACCGGAGAACAGCTGGCAGTCCCGAGTCACAGGAAGAGAAAATGGTCATCTTCATCTCTTGTATTCTGAGCTGATAAAGATAACTATTTCTCAAGGAAATGAGCCCCAGTCGTGGTAGATCCTTGCTCCTATAAAAGGTGTTTATTTTTTCTCTCCATTTTGTTTCAGGCTTCTTGTACCGATGGTAAACTTTTCAATCATTTGGAGACGATTTGGCGTTTTAGCCCAGGTCTTCCTGGCTATCCGAGAACTTGTACCTTGGATTTTTCAGTAAGTCTGTTATATAGTTCTTATTTATAGTGTGTGCAGCACAGCACGCAGGGAGAGGCTGGGGAGCAGCTTTCAGGGGTCTTCTCTCCTCCTGTCCTGTGGGTCCTGGGAATTAAACCCCAATCACTGGGCTTGGTGTTAAGTGCCATCAAGCTGTCTTGCCAGCCCCAATTTATGCATTGTTTGAGGCATGGTTTTACTTTGTAACCTGGGCTGGACTGTAGCATGGATAATAAAAATCCAGAGACAGATACTGGGGTTCAAGATGAAGATCGAAAGAGCAAAGTCACCAGCCACTGGCTCTTACCTCTCCCTCAGAAATGGGCGATCCTGCTTCTCCACATCCTCGGACTGAGACTGACCTGACACCTGTCTCCTCCTGTCTTAAATTCCTCTCTAGTGCTGGGATTAAAGGTGTGCACCACCACCGCCTGGCCTCTATGGCTGACTAGTGTGGCTGCTTTGCCCTCTGATCTTCAGGCAAGCTTTTTTTATTAAAACATAAATAATAGCAGGGCAGTGGTGGCGCACGCCTTTAATCCCAGCACTCAAGAGGCAGAGGCAGGTGGATCTCTGTGAGTTCAAGGCTAGCCTGGTCTACGAGAGCTAGTTCCAGGACAGGCTCCAAAGCTACAGCAAAACCCTTTGTTGAAAAACCAAAAAAGAGAGAAAAGGAAAGCAAACATAAGTAATACGGCACTATAGTGGACTGCAGTTTGCGCCACAACTTGGGCTGGTCTTGACTTCACAATCACCTCTCAGCCTCTCAGGTGCTAGGATTACAGAAGACATTGCTGCTCAGAGCTAATAAAACCCTTTTCTGGTTGGTTGATTATTTTGTTGTGTTTTGAGCTGGGGTCTCACTATAGCTGCCCTAGAACTTGCTTTGTAGATGAAGGATCAAACTCACGGAGACGTCCTGAGTGCTGGCATTAAAGGCGTGTGCCACCACTACTTGGCTCCAGTAGTTATTTTGAATGATCATGTTTTCAGGATGGCTTACTTAGTGAAGCAAAGTGTATTTTAGGGGGCTGGAGAGATGGCTCAGTGTTTAAGAGCATTGCCTGCTCTTCCAAAGGTCCTGAGTTCAATTCCCGGCAACCACATGGTGGCTCACAGCCTCCATGTAATGAGGTCTGGTGCCCTCTTCTGGCCTGCAGACATACACACAGAATATTGTATACAAAATTAATAAATAAAATATAATTTAAAAAAAGTGTATTTTAATTTTCAACATTAGGGCAGTATAGATTCCGAAGTAGAAAAGCCATTCGATACATAGTATTGTTCCTACATCTTTGAGTGTTTGAGATCCTCTTTCTGCCAACCTCAAAAGCTACAGATTTAACTATAAACTGAAGACTAGGCATGTCCACTGATTGTCAGTCACTGGAAAACCAAACACTTAACATTTCACTCTCTGTTTAATACTAAGACATTTACACCCATTAGAGGCTTAAAATTAGCACCAAGTTAGAGTCATACCTTACATAATAGATGCAGAAATCAAATTCAAGGGGGAATCTAGAAACTCCTGCCAGGTGTGGGTTAGTCCCAATGCTGAAATGCGGAGGCATGCAATCTCTGTGAGTTCGGGGCCAGCCAAGTCTGCATAGTGAGACCCTCTATCATAAAAATAAATGATCTAGGACTGGAGAGATGGCTCAGTGGTTAAGAGCATTGCCTGCTCTTCCAAAGGTCCTGAGTTCAATTCCCAGCAACCACATGGTGGCTCACAATCGTCCCTAATGAGGTCTGGTGCCCTCTTCTGGCCTGCAGACATACATACATATAGACTATTGTATACATAATAAATAAATATTTAAAAAAATAATCTAGAGACTCCTAAGTGTCTTGTTCATATCACTCTGCCATAGTGAGTTTAAGCCATTTTTCACTGCCCTCCTTCTAGGAAATGAGCTTTCTCTGGGCTTGGGACTCAGGCATTGTATCATAAGGGATGGTGGTAATTCCGGGTAAATGAGTATTTCCTCAGCTCTTGATTACTTTCATTATAAAGTAAGAGCCAGAGCATGCCTGTAGTTCTAGCACTGTTGAGGCTGAGGCAGGAGAATCACAACTTGAAGGCCAACGAAAGCTGTACAGTTAAATCCTGTCATCGTCGCCCCCCCAATTACTAATTATCACATACAGAAGGCCCTAGAGTCAGTCTAAAAGTTGACATTAATAGGACAGTTGGCAGTGTGAGCAATCTACCGTTTAGATCTTAGCATTTATTACCTAGCAACTGATAGTTTTCTGATTTTGACAACTTTACTATGGCTATATAGTTATATAAGACAAATAGGGAAATTTGGGGTGATGAGCATGTGAAAATCTTTTATGTTTCTGCTACTTTTTCTCCTTTGTTAGATTTTTTTTTGACAGATACAAGGTCATTTGGTTACATTTTCGTGTACTGTGTATGTGAAGAGGACAGCTTGGAGTCAGTTGTCCCTCCACCATGCAGGTCCTTGTGGGTGGACTTTTCTGTCCCACCGGCCAGTTCCCAAATAACCACAGAGACTTTTTATTAATTATGCTCTGCCAATAGCTCAGGCTTGTTACTAGCTAACTCTTATATTTTAAATTAACCCAAATTTCTTACCTACACTCTGCCACATGGCTTGTTCCTTTTCTCTGTACGGCAAGATCATCTCCATGTCTCCTCCCGTTCTTCATGCTCACTCTTTGTCTGCCTAACCTCCACCTGCCTAACTCCACCTGTCCAGCTAGTGTCCAGCCAGCTTCTTTATTAAACCAGTCACAATGACATATATTCACACAGTGTAAAGGGATATTCCACAGGTCCTAAAGATGAAAGTTGAGGTCATCTGGCTTGGCAGCAGGTACTTTTACCCACCGAGCCACCTCAGCACATATAATTTTTTATTTATCCATCTATTTATTTATTTTGTTTTTTTGGGGGGTAGGGTTTCTTTATGTAGCTTTGGAGCCTGTCCTGGAACTCGTTCTGTAGTCCAGGTTGGACTCAAATTCACAGAGATCCCCCTGCCTCTGTCTCCCTAAGTACTAGGATTAAAGAATTTTGTTTTGTTTTTGTCTTTTTTTTTAATGTTTTTAATTAATGATAAGTTACTTAGCCTCATGTAGTGTCACCCGCCTTTAATTCCAGCACTGGAGAGGCAGAGGCAGGGGGATCTCTGTGAGTTCAAGTTTTACATTCCCAGTGCTCCTGCCTCAGCCTCCAGAATGCTCGGGTCGTGGGTGTGTCGCTGAATCTGGTGAATGTGTGTAAGATAATGTGTCACATTTCCTTACAGATTTCTTTTGAATTCCGCTCACTTCTGCATTCCCAGCTTGCTACATTGTTCTTCGATGAAGTTGTGAAACAAATGGTTGCTGCCTTTGAAAGAAGAGCGTGTAAATTGTATGGTCCAGAAACAAGTATACCTCGGGAGCTAATGCTTCATGAAATCCACCATACCTAAAATGAAATAAGAACCGGCACCACCTCCTTTTGACCCGTTTGTTTGCTTTAGGAAGTCCCTTTATCGTCTGTTCAAAGTCAGAAAGCATTTGTTAAGCCTTCCTGGATCTTAAGCCTGCTCCACTGAAAATTTGTACATTGAATAGGGACCCACCTGTCCATAGAATTATTTCTTCAATCAAGTGCAACTCAAAGTAATGTGTACATTTGCAGGTTCTGCCTTTGTAATAATAATGGTGTCATCACTGTTGCTAGGATACCACATCCCTCACTTGAGTGCAGAGTGAAACTAACCCCTTACATGAAGGGTGAGCTGAGATAGAATGTGTTACATTAACCGTATCATGTTTAAGTTATTAGGTTCAGAGGATTTGTAACTTATTGTTTTTGGGCCTGCCGTACGGCTTAGGATATTTGAGTAATCATATATTTAATGTTAAAACTTTGATTTAAAGTACCGCTAATGAAGTCTTAGCACTTTGGGTAATTTAAGTTGTTCTTATGAATAGCAGTAGATAACTCAGTGTTGTTGGGAAGCTGCTTCCCAGAGACACTGTTTTCTTTTTGTTTTGTTTTTATGTTTTTGGTGAGTGGTCCAGAGTGCCAAGCTAATTTTCCAGACACTCGAAACCTCCCCTTGGGGGCTTGTCTGCACTTTGAAAATGCTGACTGCGTGTCAGAGTCTAGTCTGCTACGGCAGGCGGCAGTCAGCCGATACGGCAGTCAGCCGATACCCCCCCCCCCACTGCACGTCCCCATTTTCTATTTATTGTGCCTATTCACTTGCAATAATATTCTAAACTGGTATTTTTTTAAACAAATCAATGTAAGTACTGAAGCCATGACTTAATAAAGTTAATTTGTTTATTTTTGTATAGTGACTTCGATTATTTAAATTGTTTCTGTATTGCTTTGGTGTGTATTCAGACGGGTGGCCGACCTAGTTTCCCTGTGGCTGTTGTAAACACCGTGAGCCAGAGCACTTGTGAGGAGTGTATTTAGTTCAGGTCACAGCCCACAGGTCACAGTGTATCCCAGAGGGAAGCAGAGCTAGAGGTGGGGGCTGAAACAGGCCAAGAATGCTGCTCCTGGCCTGTTCCCAAACTCTCCTGAAGGTGACACCACCATAGTAGCTTGGTCCTCCTACATGGAAAAGCAGTCAAGAAACTGTCTCACAGATGTACCCACAGGTCAATCAGATGGCAGCAGTTCTTCAGCTGATACCCTTTTTCCAGGTGACTAGGTGACGGGAAGTCTTCCTGTGTATGTGTTGCTTCTATTGGTTAATGAATAATAAATAAGAAACTGGCTTAGGCCTACGCAGAGTAGAATATAGGTAGGCAGAGAAAACTAGACTGAATGCTGTGAGAAAGAATTTGGAGTCAGAGGGAACCCATGTAGCCCCTCCAGAAACAGATGCCAGAACTTTACCTGATCGGTATGCCACAGCCTCATTATGATACACAGATTAGTAGAAATGGGTTAAATTAAGATGTAAGAGCTAGCCAATAAAAAGTTAGAGCTAATAGGCCAAGCAATGATTTAATTAATACAGTTCCTGTGTGGTTATTTTGGGTCTGAGCTGCCAGGCTGCCGGGGAAACAAACAAGCGGCTCCTTACAACTTGGTGTCTGTCGAGTTGAGAGCTGTAGCCACACAAATGCAGGACTGTAGGATTTCATGTCTTAGAAATACTTTCATGGGGCTGGAGAGATGGCTCAGAGGTCAAGAGTTCAATTCCCAGCACCCACATGGTGGTTCACAGCCATCTGTGATGAGATCTGGTGCCCTCCTCTGGCCTAAAAGGATACATGCAGTTAGAACACTATACATAATAAATCTTTTTTAAAAAATTACTTTCATGGGTGCAATGTTTATACTCAATTTGATCCTCAGCACTGCCAAAACAGCAAAAACCTTCCATATAGACTGACAAATCTCAACTACTCATTCTGTCTTTTGTTTTGTTTTGTCTTTGAGACAGGGTTTCCCTATAGCTTTGGAGCCTGTCCTGGAACTAGCTCTTAGAGACCAGGCTGGCCTCAAACTCACAGAGATCCGTCTGCCTCTGCCTCCCGAGTGCTGGTATTAAAGGCGTGCACCACCACTGCCCAGCCAAAGTCAGAGCTTGAAGCAACTTGAGTAGACATAACTTTCTCAGCAGTGGACTTTCTGCGTGTACTCCCAGCCTCAAGGTTCAGCCAGCTAACTGTTCATAGTTTAAATCCTGAAATTTAATGTCACTTTCTGGGAAAGAGCTACGTGCACGGCCAAGGGTCACTCACTCACTGGCTGGTCGATGTGACCTCCCTCACCTGAGGAACACTGTGTGACTCATCTTGTGTTGTCAGAATGGGTTGGGGCCTGAAGATGATTGTCTGGAGTTTGGCTGAGAGAGGAGGTATGCAGAGCTATGGAGAGGAGCAAGAGAGATTTTCAGAGAGGATTTTTTCCCAAGATGAAGTAAAAGAGAAAGCACCCGTGTTTGCTTAGTTTTCCCCTCAGACAGAAAATTCTAGCGCTCACCACATTCAGGGATGTTTTTGCATACCCTGGAGCCTTCCAGTTAGCAACATCTAGGTATATCTGAATAGACAAACTTTGTTTCTAGTTACTTGTTTTAAGCGTAACATCAAAAACATACACAGGGAAGTAAGTAAGGCTTATCCCTGTAATTAATTGTATTATTACAGAGCATGGCTACAATTAAAGAACTTGATCACTTACAATATGGCTGACTATTGTGTTCCTTAATCTACAATAAGTTAGCAGTGCTCCTAAGACTGGGACTTTACGTTCCATTTCTGTGGGTTTAGCCCTAAAAATAACAATTTTGAGTTGAAGCTCTTCTAGTGTCAAATTAAAACTTTTTGATCATATTTATCAAACATAAGTTCTCACTTATCTAAATTCTCTAGAAGCTTGGTGTTGACCATTGGGCAAAGCCTTAGGTGCAGGGGACTGGAGAGGTGGCTCAGTGGTGGTTCAGAGCAGTGGCCTCTCTCCCAGGGGTCCTGAGTTCTATCCCCAGCAACCACACGGTGGCGCCAACCACCTGTAGTGGAACCCAGCGCCCTGTGCCGAGCAAAAGAGCACTCATATACACAAATCATTTTTTAAAAAGTATTTAGGTGTAAATCTCTAAGTCAGCTCTTGTGGTTTTTGTTAATCTAAATAGACCTTTATAACCGTGAATTCGCATCACCATATAGAATATATTATAAACCACAGTTGAATCACATCTACAGTATGTGATATATATGTGTGTGTGTGTGTGTGTGTGTATCATCACACAACAAGCCACACCAGTGCTTCTGTTCTAGGTTTGTCTGATGGCCATGGTCTCTTCTACCGAATATAAAGTTAGCACTTTATTTTTCTGAATGACTTCTTTAGAAGTATTACTCTTTTGCAGTTTTTGTGACCACAGACGTGCTGTTGACAGTTTTTAAGAAACAGGTTTGGACTTTGCTATGAAACACTGGCTAGCCAAGAGCTTTAATCCTGCCTTTTCCTAGAAGACTGATCGTATAAAACCCTGTAACCCAGACGGCTGTAACATGTAATCATTAATCTATATTTTTAATTATACATTATATCTTTAAATAAGTCTGAGATGATGGCACGTCACGTTCCCAGCAAACACCATCTCTCAGGCGGCCTGTCCTGTCTCGCAGTGTGTGAGCTCTTGCCTGACAGGTGTGACCTGCGACTCCCAGTTCCTTCAGGGGGACCCCCTGTCCCTTACAGATAGAGGTGAATCAGAGATGTCTGATCCACACACAGCACAAGTGCCAATAATGCGTCCACCTAGCACTCGGACCCCAGAGTTAGGAGGCTTAAGCTTTCCGGAGAAAGAAACACAGAACGCAGGACAGTGGCAGACAAAACAAAATGACACAAATTGACAGTCCGGGACAAAGCTCTCACCCCCACTGGCTGGGGTTTTTGGATTCCAAACACTCACATGTTGGGGGAGTCTTAGGGGTGTTCCTAGCCAAGGCACCAAAGTGGGAGTTACAGACAGCTGTGAGCTGCCACACATGGGAATGGAACCCAGGTCCCCCGGAAGAGCAGGCAGTGCTCTTAACCTCTGAGCCATCTCTCCAGCCCTTGTTTTGTTTTTTAAAGGCAGGTCATTCTACATCGCAGGTTAACCTGGAACTCACTACATACATTAGGATGACCTTGAACTCCAGGTTATTCTGCCTAGCCTCCTCAGGGCTGGGTTCACAGGTCTGAGACACACTTGTTTTCTGCAGAGGTAGGAGAATCAGACACGCGGTTTCCACGCTGAAAAGTGAGCCGAGTCGCCAGCCCCCGTCCAAGAATTCTAATGAAGAACTGAAAGGAAGAGGCTTTCTGTAAGCTCAAGACCAGCTTGGTCTACCTAGGACATTCCAGACCTACCACGGCTATGTAGGAAACTCTTGACTCCAAAAAAAAAAAAAATTCTAATCAATAAAATTGCTAGTCTATGCCAGGCTTGAACTCAGTTCAAGGCCAGCCTAGACTCCCAGCAAGTTCCTAGCCGGTCAAGCTGCACAGTGAAGCCTGTCTCAAACAAACAAAATAAAAAGGCAATAAAATGTAAAAATGCAGGTCTAATGCACAAAATTCTCTTGGATACTTTGATTTTTTGTGTTTCTGTTTTTTGGAGTTTTCATTTGTTTGTTTTACTTGTTTGTTTTGTTTTTGGAGACAGGTTTCCTACATAGCCCTGTCTGTCCTGGAACTCACTTTGTAAACCAGGCTGGTCTCGAACCCAGAGATCTGCTTCTCTGCCTCCTGCGTGCATCCGGACCATCTGTTCCTCCTAATTGCTGTTGGCTCTGGCATCACTGATGCCTGAACTAAATGGTCATTCCTATCTGGGTACCATTAAGCTGATGGTTAGTAGATCCCAATCTAAACAGGAACCCATCACAGAGTCAAGGATTTGAGCCAGATTACAACTCAAGGGGGACTGTGAGAGCCAAAGTTACATTTTCAGCTTTAATTACTAAGTCTTAGAGATCCATGAAACAAAACCGCCTCTGACCTGCAAACCTCCTACCCAGAGACAGGTGGCTCCTGAAATGACGGAGGCTGCTGTTTACGGGAGATAACAAGCCCCAGGTTTTCCACTCCCCTATACAAGTTTGCTTTCCTTCCCACACTAGATATGCTTGATCACACGTGGGTGGGAGGTTCACAGGCAGGAAGTACATCAGGATATATTCTTGCCCCTTGACCCCAGCAAGCTGGACTGTTAGATCAAAAGGAAACCCCCTGGCATGGGGACAAAATATCTATAGTGCCTCTTGGCGTACCAGAAAAGGTTCCTGTTGAAACCCAGCAGACCCAGATCTAGCAACAGGCAGATTCATTAGCTGAAATAGTTAGATAGGGCACTCCACCGACTCTGTGTAAAACAGAAAGGTTATTGTTTCTATTCAAACCACTCAGAAATCATTAGAAACAATCTGGCTGCACTTGAAAAAAATTATTGTATAAAAACAAGGGGATGGGGGGTAACCTGTCTGGATACCATTAAGTTGATGGCTGTTAGATCCCAATATAAAAAGGCACCTATCATAGAGTCAAGAATTGGACTCAGAATACAACTCCGGTAAGTATATCTGAGCTAGATAAACCTAGGCTTAACGTTGGAACCACATCTAGGCTACATAAAGCTTTTTTCTATAGTTCATCACATTAATACTTAGTATGGCTACACACACAGTTCTGAACACATGAAAGAATTTGATCATTTGTAAGGTGACCGACCATTAGCTCGTATTTCTTAATTATCCTTAACAATTTATTTATTTTTTATTTTTCTGGATTTTTCGTGACAGGGTTTCTCCATAGTTTTTGGTTCCTGTCCTGGAACTCACTCTTGTAGACCAGGCTGGCCTCGAACTCACAGAGATCTGCCTGCCTCTGCCTCCCAGAGTGCTGGGATTAAAGGCGGGCGCCACCACAGCCCTGCCTCCTTAACAATTTATAAAGAGTTATTTGCTTTTATGAGACTAGGATTGCCTGGGCAGGACTTGTGAGCAGGGACGAGGGACCCTAAAGGCTGGCATTGCCCTTGACAAGTTAATGGGCACCACAGTCTTCAGTGAACGGAAGGGCCACAGTTCCGTTTGCCAGAGTTGAGGAGACCTACCCCCTCTGTAATAAGCAAAAACTCTCTGCAAACCCTTGAGGGAACCGGGCTTTGACCCTGACCTTGGGGAAAGGGCTTTGGAGCTTCAGATCCGTTAAGTTTGAGCCTCAAAAAATAGCAACTTCTCAACTGAAGCTCCTTTCAGTATCAAAATAAAACTTCTAATGTATAGACACAGTCCCTAGAGAGACAGGGGGATTTCTGATCCTTTTATAGTGCACCATTGGGCTGGAGAGATGGCTCAGTGGTTAAGAGCATTGCCTGCTCTTCCAAAGGCCCTGAGTTCAATTCCCGGCAACCACATGGTGGCTCATAACCATCTGGAATGAGGTCTGGTGCCCTCTTCTGGCCTGCAGACATACACAGACAGAATATTGTATACATAATAAATAAATAAATATTTATAGTGCACCATTGCAGAATATAAGTTTCTCGTATGCTCCGGTTTACCAAAATAGCTTAAGCTTAGCGAAGTTAGCAAGCCAGTGGGTCCCAGCCTTTCATTCAAGACAGCTCCCCATGTTGGGTCGTGGTGACCCCCAAACCACAAAGTCATCCCCATTGCTATTTTATGGCTTCAATTTTGTCACTATTGTAAATCTCCATGCAAACATCCGACATGCAGGTGACCTGACACTACAGCATTGTAAAAAGGTCTTTGAGTCTGCAGTGTCTTATGAAGAAAACCTGGTTCGAGGCCCAGCCTGGTCTATAGAGAATTTCCTGTTACTTCAACAATGTTACCTGCTGTCCCCCCAACAACTCACCAGACAGGAGCAGCAGCCAAGCCAGGCATTCGCTTTG
>NW_026067986.1:3527153-3534938 GCF_014885135.2 Alexandromys fortis | reverse complement strand
CTGCCTCCCAGAGTGCTGGGATTAAAGGCGGGCGCCACCACAGCCCGGCCTCCTTAACAATTTATAAAGAGTTATTTGCTTTTATGAGACTAGGATTGCCTGGGCAGGACTTGTGAGCAGGGACGAGGGACCCTAAAGGCTGGCATTGCCCTTGACAAGTTAATGGGCACCACAGTCTTCAGTGAACGGAAGGGCCACAGTTCCGTTTGCCAGAGTTGAGGAGACCTACCCCCTCTGTAATAAGCAAAAACTCTCTGCAAACCCTTGAGGGAACCGGGCTTTGACCCTGACCTTGGGGAAAGGGCTTTGGAGCTTCAGATCCGTTAAGTTTGAGCCTCAAAAAATAGCAACTTCTCAACTGAAGCTCCTTTCAGTATCAAAATAAAACTTCTAATGTATAGACACAGTCCCTAGAGAGACAGGGGGATTTCTGATCCTTTTATAGTGCACCATTGGGCTGGAGAGATGGCTCAGTGGTTAAGAGCATTGCCTGCTCTTCCAAAGGCCCTGAGTTCAATTCCCGGCAACCACATGGTGGCTCATAACCATCTGGAATGAGGTCTGATGCCCTCTTCTGGCCTGCAGACATACACAGACAGAATATTGTATACATAATAAATAAATAAATATTTATAGTGCACCATTGCAGAATATAAGTTTCTCGTATGCTCCGGTTTACCAAAATAGCTTAAGCTTAGCGAAGTTAGCAAGCCAGTGGGTCCCAGCCTTTCATTCAAGACAGCTCCCCATGTTGGGTCGTGGTGACCCCCAAACCACAAAGTCATCCCCATTGCTATTTTATGGCTTCAATTTTGTCACTATTGTAAATCTCCATGCAAACATCCGACATGCAGGTGACCTGACACTACAGCATTGTAAAAAGGTCTTTGAGTCTGCAGTGTCTTATGAAGAAAACCTGGTTCGAGGCCCAGCCTGGTCTATAGAGAATTTCCTGTTACTTCAACAATGTTACCTGCTGTCCCCCCAACAACTCACCAGACAGGAGCAGCAGCCAAGCCAGGCATTCGCTTTGGGGGGGGGGGGGTCTTCGGCCCGCCCACACCAACCTACTTGGCTCTCTGCCAGCGTCAACAGTTTTCCTCTTCTGAGAAAGCAGGGTGACTGATTTCAGTGATTTTTCAGATAGATGCAAGTACATTTCCACAGCTAAACTAAATACGGGACCAGCGTCTCCTCCCCTTTCCCATTTCTGGTTCATTTGTTCTGATTCTGGAAATTCCTACCCTTTGTTCAAACAAACCCGTCTTCAGAGAATCGCCAATGGACTGGAGTCTGATGCACTATTCCTGCTTCACCTGCATCCTGGCTGGCATCTCTAACTGGCCACCTCGGTTCCTCCCCACTAAAGAATGCAGTCTTCACTGTCTGGGCTATTCAAGCCACCGCCCAGATTCATGCAGGGGAGGAAGTACCTCCCGCCCTGTTTCCACTTTTTGGGATAGGGTTTCTGTGTAACTGTCTTGGCTGTAATCTGCTTCCCCAAATGCTAGGTGCGTACCACAACCATCTGGCACCATGGTCTCCTTTAAGACCGTGTCTCAATACTCCCCACACTAGAGACCAATCAGGGTTTTGTCTTCTATAAGAACTCATCATCAAAATCCTATCTCCAAGGAAGAGATGTAGAATATACATGGTGTTTCTGTGTACCCAACTGCTCATTTCTCCTTAAGACTCCGGACACAACCAGGAACTTTAAACAAAATTTTATTACACAAAGGTCACATAATTGGATACTTCTCTACTTTGTACAGTTATCTCGCTCCACAGAAAGGCTGCCTCTGACCTCTCGTCTGGTAGCACAAGCGCCACTGTCCTGACCACAGCGGACGGACCAGCAGGCCTGCGTCGGTGACTCAAGTTGAAAGCAGGACACTGGTATATGGCTCTTGCACCCAGTATCAGGAATGTACAAATGTCTTTATTCAAAAATACAAAATAAATTATCTGTAGGCGTGGACAATGACAGCAGTAAACCATTATGTATTGTCAATGGGAACCAGTAACTGATGGTTATAGTGACCAGCAGCCTTCTCTTCATTCTCTTCAGGGGCTTCTCTGAAGGTATCGGTGAGGAACCTGCCTTGAGCTTCCTGTCACAGTTCATTGGTAAGGGCAAAGCGCTATTCTAGGAATTAGAACATGCCACCTCCCATTCCCCCTCCCATTCCCCCCATGGCGCCCATTCCAGGGTCCTTCTCTTCTTTAGGAATTTCGGTCACTACAGCTTCTGCTGTCGTTAGCAAGGAGGCCACCCCAGCAGCATCCAGTAAAGCAGTTCTTACGACCTAGACAAAAGTTTTATGAAAAGATTAACTACTGAAAACTCCATCTCAGAACAAGCCATGCAATGTTTAAGAAATGCTGAATTACTTACCTTTGTTGGATCAATGATTCCCTTTTCCACCATGTTCACAAATTCCCCGAGCATGGCATCATACCCAACTTCTGAGGAACTCTGCAGAATCTTCTCAACTATCAAAGACCCTTCAACACCCGCATTCTTAGCAATGGTCATCGCGGGAATTTTGAGTGCTCTTTTAATAATGTCTATACCTACAGAGCAAACACATTTCCACACATTCATTTGGTTTTCACTTTCTGGGGAACCAGAGACGTCTCAACAGTTAAGCGCCCTGGCTGTTCTGAGGACCTGATTTGGCCCTTAGCCAATCTGTTAACTCCAGTTCAGGGAATAAACGCCCTCTTCTGGCCTCTGAGAGTACTGCACACACGGCACACAAGACACGCCAGCACCCATACACACAAAATAATTGAATTCAAAAGCCCAGTCTATGTCAGAGTACCCATTCCAACAACACTACTTTCAAACAGAAAGATCCACGCTACAAACTCATTTGAAAGATAATCTTCTAGAAGATGCTTCTGTACACTGTAAATATGTATTATTCTCATTGGTTAATAATAAAAGCTGTTCGACCAATAGCTAGGCAGCATAGGGTTAGGCAGATCAATCAATCAAACAGACAGGGGCAGAGAGATGAGAACAGCTGCCCAAGAAACAAGATGCCAGCAGACCAGTTAAAGCCACAGCTTCACACAGATGAACAGAAACGGGTTACATTGTAAGAGCTATAAGCCAAGCAGTTTAAGTTTCTATGATTATTTGGGACCACGTGGCTGGGAAACGAAAGGCAATCATCTTTACCTATTTTCTGATCCTCATTGGAAGGCTTTAGGGAATCCAAGGCTGGGATGCAGCGGAGCAGGGCGCAGCCCCCGCCTAGCACGATGCCTTCTTCCACAGCTGCTCGCGTGGCATTGAGTGCGTCTGTAACTCTGTCTTTCTTCTCGTTCACCTCCACATCGCTTGTTCCTCCAACCTAAAGAAGAAAGAAAAGAATTAAGGTTAGCATGACCTTTCCCGTTCACTAAGACTGCCTAAAGTCTTTCCGAAGGCAAGCCCGAGTTGGGTATGGTGGCAGTCAGAATCCCAGCACTTGAGAGACCAAGGCCAGCCTGGGCTATAGAGCTCAAAACAAAAAGAAGCCATTCTAGAATAAAAGATTATGTGGTAAAGTATCCAGTAAAGCTGCCTCTTCCAAGGAATGTACCCCACTAACAAATCATCTTTTCCAGAATTTCCCACATAACAAGCTGCACTCTGGTTTAAGAAAAGGATGATAACCAGGAAGTAGTGCTGCAAGCACTTAAGTCTCTGACTTTTGAGGCCAGCCTGGGCTACCAATTGAGTTCCAGGACAGCCAGAACTACAAAGAAAAAAAAAGAAAACAGAAAAAGCTAGGCTGGGGTATGGAGCAGTGGTAGATTGCTTGTTACACAGGACAAGGAATAGTCTCAGGCTTCACACCTGTCAGGAACAGATGCCTATTTTAGGCTCTGGAGGCACTGGGACATAGCCCAGTAGGTCAGAGGGCTTGCCTTGCAAACCTGATTACCGGAATCTAATCCTTGAAATCACGGTGGAAATGTAGATAACCAGCCCCTGACCACATGTGCCCTATGGAGTGCAGTGTGCGCACACAGACACAGCTGAGATTTGGGGAATCGAACCACTTGCTTAGCTACTGCTGGTATGCACCACAGAACCAGAATCAAAGTCACCAGGCTCCAGCCTCACCTTCAATACAGCTACGCCATCTGAGAGTTTTGCGAGCCGCTCGTTCAGCTTCTCCTTTTCATATTCACTAGTGGTGATGTCGAGCTGCTCAGTGATCTCCTGAATGCGCTTCTCAATTTGAGCCTTGTCACCTTTTCCTTTCAAAAGCATGGCGTCATCTTTAGTGACAATGACCTCTCCAACTTTTCCTAAGTCATGAGCTTGAACATCTTCAAGGTTTAGATTCAACCCCTCTTCTCCAAACACCTATAAAAGCAGTGTGCTATTAGTGTCTTTCGTGATACAGTTTCTCACTGTACGTGACACAGGTATCTATCTGTGAGGAGAAACATCTGGAAATACTGCTTTTCAGGGCTGGAGATGGCTCCTCGGCCAAGAGCACCACTGATTCAGGTGTCCTCCCAGCACCCGCATGGCACCTACAATCGTCTCTAACTGCAGTCCTGCAGGACCAGATGCTGCCTTTTGGTGTGCATACAAAATACCAAGGAAAAGGGGCAGAGGAAAACAATGCTGTTTTCCTTGGTGTCAAGGCCACTGGTACCTAGAACAAGGTCTGACTAAAATCACTATTATACAAGCTGAAACTAGCTTTACTTGAATTTTGAGGAAAACTTTTTAATCATGCCTGTTCTTAGGAAAGACTTGGCAAATAAGGAATATGACCTTAACCTAGTCCCTATGTTCCAATCAGGCACATCTATTGGTGAAGTGCACGCTCTAACGTTTGCAGGCTGGAAGCACACCCCCCCCCAGCAAAGGAGTCACCCCAGCGATCCACTCACCGCACCACCAGTAGCAATAGCCATATCTTTAAGCTGGTTCTTCCTGTTGTCCCCAAACCCCGGTGCTTTGACTGCCACAACCTGAAGACCCACTTTCAGCCTGTAAAGAACAGTAACTGTGAGATTTAAACTGAAGGAGCACCTGGGAGAAAACACCTAGTTTGGTCCATGGTAAGTTCTGGCACTACCAAACACTCAGGACTCCTACTCCTTTCCCAGCAACTCCTGGCCTGAAGAAAGAGGAGACGGGCTCTCTACTCATCTGTTTCTTCCAGGCTAATCACCCACTTAAAGAACTGCTGTCCCTTATGTTCCAGACAGCTGGACATCAGTGTTAGAGGACATAGGGAACTAGTTCTCCCTGGGAAGCTGGGGGAGGCAGAGGCTGAAGGTGGATGTGTATTTGAGGCCAGCTTGAAACGGTCTCAAACCAACCACCAGGCTCATAACGTGTAGAGCACTCCAATGTATATCAAACAGCAACACAGACCACCATCCGCCCGACCCACTCGCCAATGACCTGTTCAGGACCAGTGTGCTCAGAGCCTCCCCATCAACGTCCTCAGCAATGATGACCAAGGGCTTCCGGTGAGCATTGGCGATTTCCAGAGCGGGCACGATGGACTGCACACTAGAAATCTTCTTTTCGCTCAACAGAACATAGGCGTCTTGGAATTCACATTTCTGACCTGTAAAACAGAGAGCAGTAAAACCAAATCCTAAAGTATCGAGAATTCTAACAATTTACTTTCACAAAGAGACCAGTAACTCACAGGTTTTCTTCCTCTTCATTTAGTGAACTATACACATTATACCACCCCACCGCCTACAGCTGATGGATTTGTTTACTGACTTGCGCTTACCTTTTGATGTGTTAATAAAATACGGGGAAATATATCCTCTGTCAAACTTCATGCCTTCAATAATTTCTAACTCATCGTTCAGGGTTTTCCTATCCTTCACTGTGATGACGCCCTTTCCTCCCACCTTCTTCATCAGAAATGATGTTTCTAATGTCTTGTCTCCATTTGCAGAAATTGTAGCAACCTGAGCAATTCTTTCAGTGGTAGAGTCCTTTTTTCTAATAATTTATTTATTTATTTTTTAGAAGATTTATTTATTTTGTATACAGTGTTCTGTCTGCAAGTATGCCTGTACGCCAGAAGAGGGCACCAGATCTCATTACAGATGGTTGTGACGTGGTTGCTGGGAATTGAACTCAGGACCTCTGGAAGAACAATCAGTGCTCTTAACCTCTGAGCCATCTCTCCAGCCCAATAATTTATTTTTATCTTGTACACACTAGAGTTTTTCCTGCATGTATGTCTGTGCGAGGGTGTTGGGTCTTGGAGTTACAAGACAGCTGTGAGCTGCCATGTGGGTGCTGGGAATTGAACCTGGGTCCTCTGGAAGAGCAGTCAGTGCTCTTAATTGCTGAGTCATTTGTCCAGCCCCAGATGAGTGAATTTCAATGAAGAAACAACACTTGAACAGGTGACCTTTAAGACAGCTCAGGGATTAAGAACACGTGTAGCTGTTGAAGAGAACCTGGTTAGGTTCCAGGCACCCACGCGGTGGTCCGTGCTGCAGTTCCAGGAATCTGGGGCACCAAGAACACACATGGTGCGCGCGCGCACACACACGCACGCACGCACACGCGCACACACACACACACACGCGCGCGCGCGCGCGCCTTTAGTACCCATAAAAAGACGAGGGCAGAGGAATCTCTGAGGTTGAGGCCATGGTTCTGGGCCAGCCAGGGCTAAAGTGAGGCCTTGCTCTACCCTCCCTAATTAGCTGGTTGAGAGCTAATTATTATTTATTAAATCAGATAGACTTATTCTGGAAGGGAAAGCTCCCAATTCTGACACCAGGAAGCTCCATATTCAGCAGACAAAGGAGTGAATTACCGGCACAAACAAGAAACATGCACAGCACACCTCACTGAAGGTGTGGCCAACCCATCCCAGCCTGCACTCACCTTCACTGTGATGACGCCCTTCCTTCCCACCTTCTTCATCGCATCAGAAATGATGTTTCCGATGTCTTTGTCTCCGTTTGCAGAAATTGTAGCAACCTGAAATAACCACATTACTTCAAAATTAAATGGTAAGATCAGCATTTTCAACCCTCTTCCCCTTTGACCTTCTAAACAGATGGTCTAACAAAGATGTTCCAGGACAGCCTTGGCTACACACACACACACACACACACACACACACACACACACACACACACACAAATATCCCTGTCCTGAAAAACCAAAGAAGATCCAAATTAAAATTAGCTAGTCAATTCTTTTCGAAGAGATAACATCCTTACCTGAGCAATTTCTTCAGGGGTTGTCACGGGTTTAGATTGTTTTTTCAGTTCAGCAATCACAGCATCAACAGCCAACATCACACCTAGTTCAAGAATGTGTGTTACTACAAGGCTTATCACGGCTCCCAAGCCAAGCATAAGATTCATTTTAACGTTTATACACAAGCTCCGTGTCAGTGCTCTCTTAACTGCACCAAGTGACACGGCACGCACTCATCTGGAACCTCAATCAACCTGAAAGCCATAAACACTGTGAAAACCTGGTCAAGATGGTTAGTGGGGCTCACACCTGTAATCCCAACACCCAGGACGCTTAGGCAGGAGGATTGCTTTTAAGGCCAGCCAGGGAGGGCTAAGAGGAATACCCACATCCTTAACAAAAGTGAATGAAAAAAAAAAATATATACATATATAGTTAAAAAAAAATCTCAACTGTTTGTGGGCTGGAGAGCTGGCTTATTGGTTAACAGTACAGGAGGCTCTTTCAACGAACCGGGGTTAATTCCCTGCACCCACATGGCAGCTCAAAAAAAAAAAAAAAAAAAAAAAAAA
>NW_026067986.1:3463584-3522169 GCF_014885135.2 Alexandromys fortis | reverse complement strand
TCTTACCTCTCCTAATTTCTACTGGGTTGGCCCCTTTGCTGATCTTCTCAAAGCCCTCCTTGGCAATAGAACGTGCCAGAACGGTAGCCGTGGTAGTGCCATCCCCAGCCTCTTCATTTGTGTTGTTGGCAACATCTTGAACAAGTTTAGCGCCGATGTTTTTGTATTTGTCCTTCAAATCAATTGACTTTGCAACAGTGACCCCATCTTTCGTTACTTTGGGACTTCCCCAGCTCTGCTCAATAATCACCGTTCTTCCCTAGGAGGACAGAACACAGAAACCCTCAAAAGGCTGGTTAACCAACACTCTTAGGTCTACAGACTAACGAGACAAAATCCAGGCACCAAGAGGCAGTACAGATGACAATCACCAAATCCCAGAACATTCGTCACATCCCTTGCACTTGAGTTTTGCTTATGAAGTTATTTTTCCTGTTTACTCAATACAAAACTTCAAAAATGGCACCAACATTACCGGCAACTTGGATTTGAACCAAGTTATTCTGTCTCGAGCTATCTGTGCAGCTCTTTAGATCACTCTAACATCCATTTAAAGTGACTGTGCCCCACATCCAAGGATGTCCTCCAAGTCCAAGGCTCCTCATTCAACCACAGATCCCAACCTTTGATCTCAAGCTAGTTTGATCCAAAGGAGTTCCAGGTGAGCTGTGGCTAAAGACCCTGCCTCAATAAACAAACAGCAGGTGAGCCAGCACGTGGGGGGTAGAAGGAGCAGGACCAGGAGGTTAAGGAGTTAGAGGCCAGACTAAGCTATTGCGGTTCTCTCAAAAACCCCAAACTTCTGGAACATGAAAATGGCAGAAATCACGAAAGTGAAAACAGTTCTGGAGATGTGTGGTGGGGACAGTCACAGAGCAGTGCAGATAGAATCATAAACAGTGACTTGGGCTGGAAAGATGGCTCGGTGGTTAGGACCCAGGTTCAATCCCCAGCACCCACAGCAGCTCACAACTGTCTGTAACTCAGGTTCTGGTACACACAGATATACACGCAGGCAAAAACACCAAAGGATATACAAATAAATAAACCTACACCCTACGCTAGTGTATTTACTGTATGCACGCTGGGATACTCCAGTACAGTAAGTAAAACCTCACATCTCCAATTATGCACGTTCAAGAGTTATTAGCTGGGCTTTCCCTTCTATATCCTCTACTGGGAACGGATCCAAAATTTAATGCAAGCACGCACACAAGATTCATTACGCCTCCCGTTTGAAAATCCTCCTTGAACAATACTCTATTACATACACTGTGCTGCACAAAGTCCCCCAAATCGGCTGCGGCAGTATTAATGCCACCAACAAAATCCGTTACACCCCCAAATCACTACCACGTACCAAAATCAGATTTTCACAAACTCGATTACTAAATACTGTCTGATTTGAAGCTACAGACCACTATTCTTTTATTAACACGATTTTAAATATACTGATACCTTTGGCCCCATGGTAACAGCTACAGCGTCGGCTAAAAGGTCCACACCTTGAAGCATTAAGGCTCGAGCATCCGCACCAAATTTTACATCTTTGGCATAGGCCCGAGTGAGATGAGGAGCCAGTGCCCGGGACACTGGTCTCATCTGGCGAAGGACTGTGGGTAGTCGAAGCATTTCTGGGAGGAGGGGAAAAAAAAGGCAAAGGGTCACTACTAGCTAAGGACAAACGTGACCACCTGTGGTTCAGAACGTGGAGGCTAGCTCTAGATCGGTGTCCTCTAACCACGCCTGGGCCCCGTGGCGCTGCAGCTCCAGGACCGCGTTTGCAAGCAACGGACCAAGGAGGCCGCCCCCAGGCCTGACCTACAGGACTAGCACAAAGCACACGAAACCACTTCTCCAAGGCCACCCACTCATGCTGCTGTCCCGAGTTAATCTTTCACTGCCAAAGCGGCCTTGGGAGCAGATCCACTCCGAAAGTGTGTTGGGGGTGGGGGTGGGGGACCAAGCTGGCGTAAGCGAGGCAGGTTTCAAATGCAAGTGCATTCTATGGAAGCACTCGTGACGGTGCAAAACCTCGCTCAGTAAAGTGTCGCCGGGTAGCCACCCGGAGCTACCGTAGAACCGCACCGCAGCTAGCAAGGCCGCGAAAACAGAAAGAAAAATCCCAAAAACCCAGGATCGCAGCTCGGCCCAGGCGCGCGGCCCCACGTGTCTTCCCGACCAGGCGTCCCAGGCAAGGTCAAAGTGGAGGCGCCGGATCCCCGCAGCCGGAGGGGAGGAGAAGGGACCGCGACCCCCCTCCCTCGGAGTCCTGCAGCGGAGCCAGGCGCAGGTGGCACCCGAGGGCCCGAGCGGCTCCCGCCCGAGCCCGTCCTGGCTCCCGCGCTTGGCCCGGATCGCGTGGTGCCCTCCACACGTGATGAACCCCGCGTGGCCCCGCCGGGCCCGGACGGGCGAGCCGAACTCGCGGCGTCGCTGCCAGCCTCGTCCCCCCCCTCGCCCGCCGTGCTCGGCCCGTGCCAGACACGGAACCGCCGAGCGCCCGGACCGTCGTGCACGCCGGGCTCGCGTACCTGCGGGGCGGCGGCGGGAAGCGCACGAGGCGAAGCAGGCCGTCGGCGGCGAGTGAGGGACCGAGCGCCGGGCGCGCACCGCAATGAGCCCGAGTCCCCTCCCTCCGCGGCCCCGCCCCGCCCCCGCGGCCCCGCGTGCGCGCGCCCGCCCTCCCCCGCCCGCCCAGGAGCCCCGCAATCGGCATGCGGCGCGCGCGTGCACGCCCTCCCTACCCGAGCGGCCTCGGCCCCGCCGCCGGACGCTCGTTCCGGGGCTCGGCTCCGTTCGAGAACCTTCCGGAGCGGCTCCGCGCTTCCCGGGGAGGGGGAGGCGGTGGGGGTGCGGGTCGAGGGTCACGGGGCGTCACTTCCGGAAGGAGGGAGGGCGCTGGGCCCGGGCTCTTACCCCGGCGGGCGGCCTGGAAAAGCCTAGAAAGTGCGGCCCCTTTCCTTCCGCCTCCGGCCGCCGTGCGCGCCGCCCTCGCCGCCAATCGGCGCGCGCGCTGCCGTGGCCGCCCTCTCGTGCGCGCTCGGGGGGCTGGGTGCGCCTGCGCGCGGCGGGGCCTTTTTTTCACGTGTCCCCTGCCGGCCCGCGGGACTCTCCTTGCAGCGGCGGCCTGAGCGCAGAGTCCGAGCGGCGGAGGCGGCGGCGCGAGTCATGGTGAGTGTCCCCCGGGCTAGCCGGGATCCGGGTCGGCCTGCGACCCACGGCGTGTCCCGTGTGCCCCGGGTTCCGCTCTAGTACCGGCAGGACAGGGGGACCCCACGGTGTCCAGCGTGCGGCCAGGCTCCGCAGGAGCGAGGCCTGCCCGACGCCTTCCTCCACCTTGGCTGCTTTGCACGCACGTGTGTGCTGCAGGCGTCCCCGGGCGGGGTGCGGGAACCCGGGCGCACACTCGGTAGCCCACCTGCCCTGGCAGGCCCTAAGCGGATGTATGCTGTGTTGTAGAATCTATAATCCTAGTTTAAAAGTGGACACTTTTTCCCCCACCTTACTAGAATTAAAAAAAGACACCTAAAGATGGAAAACGTTTGACCTTGGAGTTGACCAAGGTTGTGGTCTAAGGTCGTGCGGTTGCTGATGAGCAAAGATGACCCCTCACCCACACACGCGCACGGTAGACAGGGAATGGAGGTTGCATTTGGTTTGTATAGCGTGCAGCATTCAGGAATATTCCTAAAGGCACACCCGGGTTTTCTTGTCGTTTTGGGACGCTTTGACCTGGTAGCTGTTAACGGCTTGCAGTGGTCTTAACTGTTCCGACCCCTGGAATGGAATTGCAGTCCATTTGAACACGCGTTTCTCTTCCCTAGGCTGGACAGGCGTTCCGAAAGTTCCTCCCGCTCTTTGACAGAGTCTTGGTTGAAAGGAGTGCCGCCGAAACGGTGACCAAAGGTGGCATCATGCTTCCAGAAAAGTCGCAAGGGAAAGTACTGCAAGCAACGGTAGTGGCCGTGGGATCAGGCGCGAAAGGAAAGGTAACTTTGGAGCGGCTCCAGCGGTGCGGAGTTTTATGTGGGGTGTGGAAGAAAGGGAATAGTAAACCCTGGTTGTCAGAAGTGGCTTTTTAAATAGCAGGTGCTGTTTTGGAAATAATTTCAGTTTACAAGGAATCTAGCATTAAAGAAAATGATTGCGGGATTGTTTTATTTTTCTAAGGAATGGAGAGGGGCTGTAAAAAAGGCAGAAAGTACTCACAAGTATTTTTTTGGTGTTGGTGTGAGAAAGGGAGAGAGTATGTGCACATGTCTGCTGGCTTGCAGAGTCTGGTGTGCAGCCCTCAGTATGTTGGGGTTACAGCCTTTTTTTACTAGTGTTGGGATTCCCTGCTTGGGTTCCAGTACTACCATAGCAAGTCCGTTCACCTGCTGAGTTACCTCTCCAGTGCCACACACTCCGGAGATTTAAGCGTGCCTGCCATGATGGTGGCTCCTGCCTTGAGGCCCTGGGGCTTTGGACGCCAAGGCGGAATTGTAGAACCTTCTGGGCCAGCAGGAAGTTCAGGGTGATACCATGTCTCAAAAAAATAAAAAAAGGATAAAAAAAAAAACCTTACAAAGTGAATTGCTTTAGGTAGCTATTTTGTGACCTAGTCACAGTGTAAATAGACAAAAGATCATGCAGTTAGAAAAAAACCTGGGGCCTTCTCAGAATTGAAAGAGGTATTGGACTATAATTCTGGCCCTGGTGGGAGCATGTGCTGTGGCAAGAGGATCCAGTCAAGGCTGCACAGACCTTGTCCCTTCTCTCCTTCCCCCAAAACAAAGGGTGAAATGGCACTGAAACCGCTGGTGGCCTTGCTTGGCCACAGGGAGAGGTAAATACTCTGGAGTCTCCACTTAACCTTTGGAGAATGCTGCTTCCATCTCTGACCGAATCTATCCTTGAGAACAAGGACATTAAATCAATGAATGTGTATTAAAACGAATACCGGATTTTTGTTCGTTGGAAGAAGTCGTACGTGACCATTTACTATTTGGTATTAAAAGCTGCTTTGCTTCACGTGGTCTACGGGGTGCGTTAATATTTAACGGTTAGAAAGTTAGCCAGCTATAGCTATTCGGTGAAATGTTGTTTTAATGTAAGCCAGTGTGCTTATTGCACATTGAAACTGCAGCAGTGCTTATATTGTGATGGTCTACGTTTAATGTAAGTAATATTGCTTAACCACTTACAGTCAGGGGTTTGAGTTGTCTCGTAGAGCTGAGCGTGGTTGGTGCATGCCTGTAATAATAACAGCAGAAAAGCCGAGGCAGGGGGCTGCTGGTGTACATGATGAAACAGAAAGGTCCCTGTGTACCTAGTGACCAAAATGCCTTTGCTTCTTCTCTTAAGGGCGGAGAGATTCAACCCGTCAGCGTGAAGGTTGGAGACAAAGTTCTCCTCCCAGAGTACGGAGGCACCAAAGTCGTTCTAGACGACAAGGTGAGCAGAGAGAGCCCTGGTGTCCAGTCCGCCGTGTGCAGCTGCTCTTCCTGTCCTGACTGGTGGTTTCTTTCTTTATTCGCAGGATTATTTCTTATTTAGAGACGGTGACATTCTTGGAAAGTATGTGGACTGATCGCTGTTGAAATGGTGTCACGTGAAGCTGCCCATTCCGCCGACGTTCTGAGCTCTTCATCATGTAAATAATTTCTGTGCCTCCTTTTATAATAAACTGATGATGCCTGCACCGATGACATCGTCTGCAGTTCAGTGTCGCTGTGCTGTTGTGGTCCTTTCCAAATAAAGTTATATAAACGAACGCAGTCTTTAGTCTTCTGAGAGATAGGGCTTTCCTCGGTGGATGAGTGTGGTGTTCTGCATAGATGAGTGATGCTAAAACCATGTGTGTGGATGGACGCTTACATGTGTACTGCTTTTGATATCCAAGGCTTAACTATTACATTTAGATACAAAAAGTACGAAGTTTTGGGGGCTGGAGAGATGGTTCAGTGCCTAAGAGCACTGGCTGTTCCAGAGGACCCATGTACGATTTCCAGCACCCACATGGTGGCTCACAATTGACTAATTCCAGCTCCGGAGGATCTGCCACCCTCACACTGGCATATATGCAAGCAAAACACCAATGCAGGCAAATAAACTCTTAAAAAAATTAGTTCTTGGGGGCTGGAGAGATGGCTCAGTGGTTAAGAGCATTGCCTGCTCTTCCAAAGGTCCTGAGTTCAATTCCCGGCAACCACATGGTGGCTCACAACCATCTGTAAAGAGGTCTGGTGCCCTCTTCTGGCTGCAGACATGCACACAGACAGAATATTATATACATAATAAATAAATATAAAAAAAATTAGTTCTTAAGGGTATGCAATTGGGTCATCAATGTTTATACTCTATTTCAGGTGTAGCTAACAATGTACCTGCAAATTAATCTTGTTAACACAGTCCTAGCTGGCTTGGAACTTGCTGTGTAGACCAGGTGGAACCTGAGTTAGCTCTGCCCTGTGTTTGAGGGTTAAGATTAAAGTTGCGTTGTCACGTCTAGCTGCATATGGTTTTCTTTTGGGGGGGGGTGTTTGTTTTGTTTTAGATCTTTTATTTTCTTCTTGGAAAAAAAAGATAAACAGCAACATTTCAATCTGGAACACTGGCCCGCTTTCTCAGTGCCCTGTTCTTTCAAGTGGTTCGTTATGCAGACCAGCTAGGTCCCACCATGTGGGCCTCCTTGAGTTGTAGGTGTGACACACCCGGCTCAACCTGAACGTTGTGACAGCGTTCTTTCTCCCATCCAAGTACTAACCAGGCCCTACCCTGCTTAGCTTCCAGATCAGACGAGATTGGCGCAGTTAGGGTGGTACGGCCCTAGATGAGAGCATTCTTTCTCTAGTACCAATATAATCACTCAGAATCGTTTCTTTAGCAATGACACTAAGTCAGGTATCATGAGGGGCCCAGTGCTTCTAATAGGGGTAGCTGTGGCCTTGGCGGCTTAAGTATATGGAATCAAAGTTTTAGAACTAATCCTTGGATCTCAAGACATTTACTAACAGCATTGGGCTGCAGTAGGAAAGCTTTGATTCCAGCTAGACTCCCCATTTCTGTAGTTACTAGCCACCACCTTGAGCAAATCACACCTAAGTCAGTTTTAGCTTTGTGATAAGCTTGATCTTTCGGTTTGTGAATATCTGGGAGAGGACAATCAGGTTTTGGCTGTGACCACTGCCTTACCATCCGAGCAAGGTCTCAGAGCTGGACTATGCCTAGCAAACCCCAGCAGTCCTATTTCAGCCCCACAGTGCACCATCATGCCCTGCTGGGGATTTAAGTTCAGGTCTTCAGGCTTGCACGCCAAAGCACTTGCAGCTCTTGGTTTATTGTGACTTTCATTTTAAAACTCTGGCCCAGGCTTGCTCAAACTCAGCAGCCCTTCTGCCTCTGCCTCCCCAATGCTGGAATTACAGGCGTGTACCACCATATCTGGCTCCGTACGCTTTAAATCTTATTTTCAAAATCTCTTGCAAAATTGCCCAGTGTGGCCTTCAGCTAGTCACCTGCCTGACTGCCTGTTCAATCCCTGTGATCCACACAGTGGAAAGAGAAACCTGCTCCCTCAGATCACCCTCTGACCTCCACACATGCCCCGTGACACATATGTGCCTACGCACATACATGCATTAAATAAACAAAGTTTAAGAATTGTCTTAGGATTTCTATTGCTACCATAAAATACCAAAGCAGCTTGGGGAGGAATGGGTTTTTATTTCACTTACACTTCCTTATCGCTGTTCATCATGGAAGGAAGTCGGGACAGGAACTCAATCAGGGCAGGAACCTGGAGGCAGGAGCTGATGCAGAGGCCATGGAGGTGATAATTACTGGCTTGCTCTCCATGGCTTGCTCAGCCTGCTTTCTTGTAGAATCCAAGACAGCCAGCACCTCCTACAGTGGACTGCTCCCCACAATCAATCACTAATTAAGAAAATACCCTACAGGCTTGTCTGCAGCCTGATCTCATGGAAGCATTTTCTTAACTGAGGTTCCCTCCTCTCGGATGACCTTAGCTTGTGTCAAACTGACATAAAATTATCCAGGAATAATAAAATTAGAAAAGCTAAGCAGAGGAAGAGACCTACCTGGTCAGTCGTCCTCATCAACTTAGACCGTAAAACCCAACACGGACAAGTTGAACACAACCGCCATATACAGACAGCTCAAGCATGCTTCAGCATTGCCAGGGCATAAATTTCTGTTTTTCAAGTCAGAAGTTAGTAGCAATTTAAGTGAATAATCATAATTTCCAGCTCTTTTGTGAAGCCACCATTATCAGACAGCATCACTTGAAATGGAAGATACTATGTTTATGGTGAGGGCCTCTTGTTTGTCCCGGCCACCTGGCTAGCTTACACCTGAAATAACCACACGGAAACTGTATTTAATTAAAACTCTGCTTGGCCTTTAGCTCTAACTTCTTCTTAGCTAACTCTTACATATTAGTTTAACCCATCTCCATTAATCTGTATATCGCCACATGGCAGTGACTTACCGGAGATTCTAACTGGGCGTCCATCTCAGGCAGAGGATCCATGGCTTCTCTCACTCTGCCCTTCTTCCTCCCAGCATTCAGAACAGGAATGGGGTCCAACATCAAGGTGTAGAGCGTGGGAAGAGAGGAGTGAGCAGGCGGGACTGCAGCCTTTTGGTACCCCAAAGCCATGCCTCAACCTGGTCCAGCCTCTCAAAAGCCATTGGCCGAAGGTTTCCCATCACAGAAACAAACAAATGTTCAACAAACTTAGCCATCAAAACAACTCTGAGATTCCATCTTACACCTCTCAGAATTGCTAGGATCAAAAACCCAAGAGATAGCTCATGCTGGAGAGGATGTGGAGCCAGGGGAACACTCCTCTGTTGCTGGCGGGAGAGCAAACTTGTACAGCTGCTTTGGAAATCAACATGGCAGTTTCTCAGAAAATTGGGAATCAATCTACCATAAGACCCAACTATCCCACTCTTGAGCATATACCCAAAGGAATCTCAGTAATAACCTAAGAACATGTTGTAGACCTACTTAAACTAAGCAAAGATGTGTTACATTTCTTTATGCTGCAGAATTACTTTTTGACAAGGTGTGTTACATTTGTGTTGTGGAATATTACTTTTTGACAAGGTGTGTTACATTTGTGTTGTGGAATATTACTTTTTGACAAGGTGTGTTGCATTTGTGTTGTGGAATTACTTTTTTTTTTTGGTTTTTCGAGACAGGGTTTCTCTGTGGTTTTGGAGCCTGTCCTGGAACTAACTAGCTCTTGTAGACCAGGCTGGTCTTGAGCTCACAGAGTTCTGCCTGCCTCTGCCTCCCGAGTGCTGGGATTAAAGGCGTGCGCCACCACCGCCTGGCCGTGGAATTACTTTTTGACAAGGTGAGTTACATTTGTGTTGTGGAATATTACTTTTTGACATGGTGTGTTACATTTGTTTATGCTGCATGGGTTTAGGGATATAAAAATGTGTTGCTTTATCTGCCTAAGGCACCTGGCTGTCTAATAAAAAGCTGAACGGCCAATAACTAGGCAGCAGAGAGATAGGCGGAGCTGTTGGGCAGAGAACAGCCATCACCCCTCCAGCAGTTCTTTATAGGTCAGGATTGTTTCAGCTAGCCCAAGGTGTCTTTTTTGTTTTTGTTTTGTTTTCCTTATGAAGAAGTTGAGAATCAAGTTGAGAATCTTCCTTTCAAGGTCTGTTAGAAAAATTGTGGGGGCTGGAGAGATGGCTCAGAGGTTAAGAGTATTGCCTGCTCTTCCAAAGGTCCTGAGTTCAATTCCCAGCATCTACATGGTGGCTCACAACCATCTGTAATGGGGTCTGGTGCCCTCTTCTGGCCTGCAGGCAGACACAGACAGAATATTGTATACATAATAAATAAATATGAAAAAAATGCGTTGGAATTTTGATGTTGATTGCGTTGAATCTGTAGATTGTTTTTGGTAGGATGATTTTTAATATTTATTTATTATGTATACAATATTCTGTCTGTGTGTCTGTCTGCAGGCCAGAAGAGGGCATCAGACTTCATTACAGATGGTTGTGAGCCACCATGTGGTTGCTGGGAATTGAACTCAGGACCTTGGGAAGAGCAGGCAATGCTCTTAACCACTGAGCCATCTCTCCAGCCCAAGACTTGAAGTTTTTGATCATACAAATCTTCCACTTGCCCCGTTAGAGTTACCCCCGCCCCCAGATAATTTATATTGTTTGAGGCTATTGCAAAAGGTGTTGTTTCCCTGATTTCTTTCTCAGTCTGTCATTTGGGTGTAGGAGGGCTACTGATTTTTTTGAGTTAATCTTGTATCCAGTCACTTTGCTGAAAATGTTTATCACCTGTGAGAATTTGATGGTGAATTTTTTAGGGTCACTTATGTATAATCTCTGCAAATAGCAATATGTTGACTTCTTCCTTTCCAATTTGTGTCCCCTTGATCTCTTTCAGTTGTCTTACTGCTCTGACAAAAACTTCAAGTACTATATTGAATAGATATGGAGAGAGTGGAGAGAGTTTGTCTTCTTTGTGATTTAAATGGAATTGATTTGAGTTTCTAAGTTAATGTTGGCTATATGCTTGCTGTAAATTGCCTTTATTATGTTATGTCTCTTGTATCCCTATTCTCTCCAGGACTTTTATCATGAAGCAGTGACAGATTTATTTCCAAGGCCTTTTCTACATCTAATGAGATGGTCATGTGTTTTTTTTTCCCCTTTGGGTTTGTTTATATGGTGGATTACATTTATTTATTTTCCTGTATTAAACCATCCCTGCATCTCTGTGATGAAGCCTGATTGATCATGGTGGATGATCTTTTGATGTGTTCTTGGATTCAGTTTGCAAGTATTTTATTGAGTAGTTTTGCATCCATGTTTATAAGGGAAATTGGTCTAAAATTCTCTATCTTTGTTGACTCTTTATGTGGTTTGGACGTCAGGGTAACTGTGGCCTTCTGAAGCGAATTTAGCAATGATCCTTCTGTTTCTACTTTGTATAATAATTTGAGTCATATTGGTGTTAACTCTTCTTGGAAAGTCTGGTGGAATTCTATGATAAAACCATCATGCCTTGGGTTTTTATTCATTGGGAGACTTTTAATGACTGCTCCTGTTTCACTAGGGTTTATAGGTCTATTTAAATTGTTTTTATGACCTTGATTTAACTTTGCTAAGTGGTTATGTATCAAGAAAATTACCCATTTCTTTTAGATTTACCAATTTTGTGAAATACAGGTTTTAAAAGTATGATTCTTTGGATTTTCAGTTTCTGTTGTTATGTCCCCATTTTCATTTCTGATTTTGTTAATTTGGATGTTCTCTCTTGGCCTTTAGTTAGTTGGGTAAGGGTTTGTCTATCTTGTTGATTTTCTCAAAGAACCAACTCTTTGTTTCGTTGAATCGTTGTTATTCTCATTGTTTCTATTTATTAATTTTAGCCCTCAGTTTGATTATTTCTTATCATTTACTCCTCTTAAATATGATTACTTCTTTTTTGTTCTAGAGCTTGCAAGTATGTTATTAAATTACTATTATGAGATATCCCTATTTATTTTAAGTAGGCACTTAGTGCTATGAACCTGCCTCTCAGCAATGCTTTCTTTGTGTACCTTAGGTTTGGGTATTTTGTGTATTCCTTTTCATTCAGTTCTAGAAAGTCTTTCTTTTTTAATATCTGTCTTAACCCATTTTTCATTCAGTAGAGAGTTGTTCAGTTTCCATGAGTTTGTAAGAGTTCTGTTGTTTCTCATATCTGCCTTTAATCCATAATGGTCTGATAAGATACAGGGAGATATTTCAGTTTTCTCTTATCTGTTGGATCTTTGTGTGCAAGCTTGCGGCCAGTTTTTGAGAAAGTTTCCTGAGTTGTAGAGGAGAAGGTGTGTGTGTGTTTAAGGAAATGTTCTGTAAATATCTATTAGGTCCACTTGGTTTACAAAGTCAGCGCTCCAGCCTTTCCCTGTTTAGTTTTTCTCTGCATGACCTCTGCATTGTTGAGAGCCGGAGAGTAAAGTCCCCCACTGTCAGTGTGTGAAGGTAAGTGTATGTATGACTTAGGCTGTGGAAGTGTTTCTTTTACAAACTTGGGTGCTGTTGTGTCTGAGGCATAGATGTTAAGAACTGAAATGTCAGCCAGGTGTGGTGGCGCACACCTTTGATCCCAGTGCTCAAGAGGCAGAGGCAGGCGGATCTCTGTGAGTTCCAGAATGGCCTGGTCTACAAAGCAAGTTCCAGGACATCCAGGGCTACACAGAGAAACCCTGCCTCCAAAAGCCAAATAAATAAATACATTGAAATGTCACCTTGGTGGATTTTTCCTTTGAAGAGTATGTAGTGTCCTTCCCGGTCTCTTTTATATTTTTGGTTGTGAGCCTAGCCTTTAACGGCTGAGCCATCTCTCCAGCCCCTTCCCGATCTCTTTTGATCAGTTTTGGTTTGAAGTCTATTTTGTCGGATGGCTACGTAGGGCAGCTTGTTTCTTAGGTCCATTTGCTCAGAATATTCTTTTCCAACCTGAGGTAGTATCTATCCTTGTTTTACGTTTGTTTCTTGGATGCAACAAAAGGATGGATCCTGTTTTCACATCCATTCTGGGTCTGTGTCTTTTTATTGGGGAATTGAGACCACTGATATTGAGAGATCAATGACCAGTGATTGTTGATTCGTTATTTTGTTGTTGTTGATGATGGTGGTGTGTGTGTATGTTGTTGTTGGTGTGTGTGTGGTGGCAGTGGTGGTGTGTGTGTTGGTGGTGGTAGTGTGTGTCCCTTTTGTTTTTGCTGGTGTGAGGTTATTCCCTATTTTTCATGGATTTCTAAGGTTGGAGTTTCCCTTCTAGCACCTTCTCTAGGGTTGGATTTGCAGATAGATATTATTAAAGTTTGACTTTATCATGGACTATTTTGTTTTATCCATCTACAGTGTTTGAAAGTTTTGCTGGGTATAGTAATCTGTGCTGGCACCTGTAACCTCTTAGAATCTGCAGCACATCTGTCTAGATTCTTCTGACTTTTATAGTCTCCATTGAAAAGTCAGGTGTTCTTAATAGGTCTGCTTTTATGTATTACTTGGTCTCTCCATTTGTTTTCTTTCTTTCTTTCTTTCTTTCTTTTTTTTTTTTTTTGAGACAGGGTTTCTCTGTGTAAAGTAACTTTGGAGTCTGTCCTGGAAACTCGCTCTGTAGACCAGGCTGGCCTGATGGGGGCAGGTGGATTTCTGTGAGTTTGAGACCAGCCTGGTCTACAAGAGCTAGTTTGTAGGACAGGCTTTAAAGCTACAGAGAAACCCTGATTCGAAAAAAAAAGAAAAAAAAAAAAAAAGAAAAGGAGCGGGGGAGATCATATCTTCAGACTGACAGGAATGAAAATGTGAAGGTTATGATGCAGAAACACGTCAGTCAACTCTAAAGAGCAAGGTTCTTTCTGTGAGAAAGGTCAGCGTTGACATCACCATGCAAATTTATTGGACTTTTCCAAGGGGATGACGGAATTTGTTGTCTTGAGACTGTCTCATTATAGCCCGCGGTGGCCTTGCTCCCCTGCTCTTCCTGCCGCTTCTTCCCGAAGAGCACATGCTCCAGAATTTAACATCTACGACATACCTTTCTTTCTTTTTCCTCTTTCTGTCTTTAAATGGGCTGAAATCATTTAGCAAAGCTGGAATTAAGAGAACATTTAGATGTTGGGCTGTAGTGGTGGTGCACACCTTTAATTCCAGCATTTGGGAGGCAGAGGCAGGTAGATGGATCTCTGTGAGTTTGAGGCCAGCCAGGTCTACACAGTGAGTTCCAGGACAGCCAGGGCTATATAGAGAGATCTCAGAAAACATAAATGAACAGAGAGTGAGAGAGAGAATATTAAGATGAGCTTCAACTGTAATTGCTATCTATACTCAGGGAAAGTACTATACAATCCTAAATCTCTTCTTTCAATCCTAAATTTTTTTAAAAAAATATTTATTTATTTATTATGTATACAATATTCTATCTGTGTGTATGCCTTCAGGCCAGAAGAGGGCACCAGATCCCATTACAGATGGTTGTGAGCCACCATGTGGTTGCTGGGAATTGAACTCAGGACCTTTGGAAGAGCAGGCAATGTTCTTAACCTCTTAGCCATCTCTCCAGCCCCCTCAATCCTAAAATTTTAAAGATGGACGAATGGAAGACATAGGTAGCCCTCTGCTGTCTCACCGACTCCTCCTCTATGTCTGGTATAGAGATGATATTTAAATTTTATTTGTCCGAAGTTCTCAATGCATTAGCGCAAGCACTAGTGATAAGAATTGGAGATTCCTGGTTCAAAAATGTTCTCCTCCAGGACCTGAGTTTGGTTCTTAGCATCCAGATCAGGCAGCTCACAACCACCCGTGACTGGATCTCCAGAGGATCTGGTGCCCTCTCTGGCCTCCAAGGATACACGTAGGGCACACACAGAGCCGTCTTCCTAGTCACATGACACTTCTAGGGGAACAATTCATCCCTGAGGAAGGGCAAGGCAGGAACTCAGCGTTGAGAACCTGGAGGAAAGGACGGAAGTAGCACCCACGAAGGAACAGCTTATAAATTTCTCGACCAATGCTGGCCCCTGCCCAGGGGGGGAATTGTACTGCCCACAGTGGGCAGGGGCTTCCCACATCCGCCATCAACAGACAGTACTTCACAGGCATGCCCACAGGACAATCTGATGGAGGCAATTCCTCATTTGGTTTGTTTTTTGAAAAGACAGCGTAGCCCCAGTTGTCTTTGAACTCTTCGTAGACCAGGCACACCTTGAACTCAGAGATCTGCCTGCAGCTGCTGGGATTAAAGGTGTGCACCACTATTCCCCGCCAGTTCCTGGGTGGGTTTGAATACCTGGTCTGCAGCTTGAGATGCTATTGGGAGGCTGTGGAACTCTGTGGCTTAGTTATGAGAGCTGGTCACTCTGGGTGGGCCTCGATGGTGAGACCAACCTCTGCCCCCCCCCCACCCGCTAGTGCCCACAACTTCCCCAGCATGATTAAATGTATCCCTTGACACTCTGAGCCAAAACCTTTCTCCTCCTTTGATGAAAAAGAAATTCTGGTAAAAGTGCTGTGGTTTTTTATTTTGAAGAGGTCCTGCTCCGAGGTCCTGCCTGGCCTCTAACTCCATGCTGGTTTTGAATTCGAAAGAATTCTTTTCCACTTTTTCTTGCTTATGTATTTATTGAATCTTGTGTGTATAAGTTTTTATCTGCGTGTGTCCAGGGAGTTCAGAAAAAGGTGTCAGGTCACCTGGATCTCTGAGTTAGCTTACAGACGTGAACCTCTGGACCTGACCGTAGTGTAGTGGCCCAGCACTCAAGGAAGCGAACAGCAACGGCTACAGAGTGAGAGCCCCGTCTCCAAAAAGAGGAAAAAAAAAAAACAGCACGACACAAACAAAAACCCACAAGAAAACAAAAACCCCACAACGCTTAAAAACAGAAGGAAAACCTGGAATTTTGTTAATATATAAAACTGTATTAACACCCATCAGGGACTATTTCTTCCTGCTTCCGACTTGGAAAAAGGGAGCTAATTTAACTCTCTCTTTCTAACGCAAATAGCAAATAGCCACTTTCTATCTCACGATGGCATTTTTTTTTAAGTTTAGAATCTGAGTCTTTTATCTACGGGAAACCAACTTGTCATTGAAAGAGTCCTTGGATTTAAGTGAGTGGACCACAGCGGACCACAGACGCAACGTTCACCAGCGCCTCCTGCCCCCCCCCCATAACAGCCCCAGGCAATCTGATTGCAGCCTGGGTTAATTCCATGAAGATTCTGTGAAAATCTCCCCGCACAGTCCGGTGTGTGCTCTCCCTTAATTTTAGGGTGGTTTTGCAGAATTGAGCTCCGGCAGGTGCTCGCTCACACACAGCTTTCCGAGAAGGCCACTGTGGTGCACACTGCCCCGCCAGCGAACAGACAGTCGAAGGACACACGCCCGCGCGTGACGCAGCTTTGGTCACCCGCGACACAGACCTTGACAGCGGCTCCGGACTCTGGCTTCCGCCCGCATCTTCCCTTTCGGCCTTGGCTTTCCCCGCGCCGGCTCCTCCTCCCGCCGCCCCCTTCCCGGCGTGCCCCGCGCAGGCGTCCGCCGCCCCCCGCCCCCCGCGCCCCGCCCCCCGCGCCAGCGGCCGGCCCCCACATCCGGGTACCGACGCCCGCCAGCCGCCCAGACTCTGGCACTATGGTCATGGCGGAGGGGACGGCAGTGCTGAGGCGGAACCGGCCGGGCACGAAGGCGCAGGTATCGTCTCCGCGGCTTTCCTGTCGCGGACCTGGCGGCGCCGAGCCGGCCCGGGAGAGGTCGGGCCGGGGCGAGCGGGTGGGGGTCGGGGCGTCCCGGAGCCGGGACACCCGGCCTGCGCTTCCGGAGCCGCCGAGCGCCCTGGAGGCCTGCGAGGCGCGGGGCCCCGGGGGTGTCCGGCGAGGCCCGGGGCTGGAGCCCGTCCCCGGCCGCTGCCCGCGGCGACTGGGGACCGGACGGGCGTCCCCGCGTCCCGCCGCCGGCGTCTCCGGCTGGAAGCACAGCCCAGCTCCGCTCCGCGCCGGCTTGGCCGCTGACGTCCCTGGCCGCTCGCTGGTCGGCCCCGGCCAGTTTGTCCAGCCGGATGCAGGTGGCGATCGCTGGCTTCTTCCCCGGTTGTTTGTCTTTGCCACCACTCCCTCCGGCTTCCCTCCGGCTGCTCACCGGTCCGGCGAGTTTTTGCCACCAGGTTGCGACTTGTCCCGCGTCATTCCTTGCGAGTCTCCTTGCTGATACGTGCGGACAATAGTCGGAGAGGGCTGATGATAACAGACCGAAAAAGCCCTCTGATGCTCCTTTTAGTAGGGCACCAGTGGGGAGTACATTGGTGCTGCTTACGATGTGCAAACCTGGGATGCATCCCGGTATAAAAACGAATTGACAGTCAAACTTGATGGGATTAATGGGCCCGCGGAAATGGCCTGTCACGGAGGGAGTCGATGTTCTAAAATGAGGAGAGATCTGTTTAAGATGTAATTTTAGCAGCCAGTGTTCTTTTTGCTGCCTAGCCTGCTGCTGCTTTCCGTGGACTGAATACACTCTTTCTGTTGAAAAACTTAATTTTTTAAGAGACATGAAAATCAAGATACTTAAGCTACTAAGTTTTAGAGAATCCCCCTCTCCCCCAGACATGGTTTCTCTGTGTAGCCCTAGCTGTCCTGTAGTTCTGTAGACGAGTATACGAGGCTGCTGGCCTCGAGCTCAGAGATCTGCCTGCTTCTGCCTCCCGCCACCGCGGCCGTTGTAGAGAACTGCTATTTCTCCTATTTGTTGTTGATTTTGACAAGGGTCTCAAAATCAGGCTACCCTCGAATTTACTACGTAGTTGAAGATAACCTTGGACGCACGTCCTCCTGTTTCCACGGCTCCAAGGCTGAAATTGCAGTGCGTACCACCATGCAGGGATTATGAGGTGTCGGGAAATGATGAGCCCACAGGACCCTGTGCCTGTTGGAAACCGAGCTACAGCCCTAGCCCTAGAGAATTGCCGTGAAAACCGTTATGGATTTAATCCCAGCACTCGGGAGGCAGAGGTAGGCTGATCTCTGAGTTTGTGGCCAGCCTGGTCTCCAGAGTGAGTTTCGTGGGTTGTGAGTTCCTTCTACTGGCAGTTTGCCTTCATTCTGTTGGACATTTGTATACTATGTATACGTTTTTTTTACTATTTGACAATCTTTCTAAGGGTTCGTTTTTCAAATAGCTACTGTTGTATGTAGGCAACATTTTTTTCCCTAATTTTTAAGTGATCACTTTTTTTTTTAACTTCTTGGTGCTTGGGATTAAATCCAAGACTTTTTTTGTGGTAAATTAAATATGTACTTTGTCTCTTGGCTGTATCCTTAGATGAGAGTTTTAAAATTAAAAAAAAAATTATTTAGAATAAATACCACAACATGTCCTTTTGCATATGTGAATAAGATTAGGTAAAATGTAATAGAAAAAAAATAAGGATTAGAAGAAAAAATTGCATTTAAGCAACCTTCCCTGTTTATCATACAGCTTTTCTTCACTCAAGTGGTCTGTTCCATAGTGTGTTGAACAGAGTTAAGTGGCTGAGAATGACCTTGAAATTCTCATCCTGCCTCCTTTCCGGAGTGCTAGAGTCAGGCATGTGCTGTAGAACATTTTGAAAGTTAGTTAGGCTAGAATATAGACAATACATGGTTGGTTTTTAACGTATGTTCACTGAGTTAAATGAGTACATTTATTGTTAGATTTTATTTTTCCCCTAAGTGTAATAAATGTCACAGTTATGTGTCAAAACATTTAATTCTGAGTTAACTTTTTTATTTTTGAGACAATTTTGCTTTATATCTTGTGCTGGCCTAAACTTTCTGTGGAGCCTAGATTGGCCTTGAACTCTTGATTCTCCTTGGACCGCTTCCCCATCATTTCACAGCTCTAGCTATCTCCAAATCCGTATCTATAAAAACACACCACGCATCTATCACCACTCCATCTATCTCTGTGTCTTTTAAAAACACACCACGCATGCTGCTTGCTCATCTGTTTAGGGTCTTACGTAGTCCAGGCTGGCCTGAAACACAGGTTGCCAAGGATGACCTTGAATTCCTTGTCCTTCCTTTCCGGGCCATCACTGTTGATTTTGTTTTGAGGCAGGAACTTATATAGGAGCCTGGTTGTCCTGGAAACCACAGTGTAGTTCCTGTAAGCCATAAACTCTTGATAGTCCTATCACAGCTTCCAAAATGAAGGGATTACATACATGTATCATCATCCCTGGTTTAATAATATTTTCATTTTTTGTTAATAATTTTAATCCTTTTTGTTTTTGTTTTTCAAGGCATGGTTTCTCTGTGTAGCTCTGGAGCCTGTCCTCGAACTTACTTTGAGACCATACTGGCCTTGAACTCACAGGGATCCACCTGCCTCTACCTCCCAAGTGCTGGGATTAAAGGAGTGCGTCCCTACCACGTGGCTAATAATTTTAATCTTTAAAGGTTTTTTGTGTGTACTTGTGTGGGTGTCTTCTCTGTAGGTGTTCATGGAGACCAGAGGAAGCTGTCTCTCCCTCTCTGCCTTACTGCTTTTGACAGGGTCTCTCACTGAACCAAAGCCTACAGTTTCATCAGCAAGGCTGACTGTCTAGCCCGGGAGCTCCCAGAACTGCCAACTCTGCCTATGCTGGAATTACAAGCTTTTGTGACTGGCTGACTTGTTTGCTAGCCCATGTGCTCGGCGCTCTCTTTCTGTCTTTCTCTGTCTCTCTGTCTTGTCTGCTTTGACAGGGTCATTATGTAGACCAGGCTGGCCTTGAACTCACAGACTTCTACCTGCTTCTGCCTCCTGAGTGTTGGAATTGAAGATGTGAGCCACCATGCCTAGTGTTTTGTATTTTTGAGGTAGGGTCTTTCTATGTCTTCTTTGGTTACCCAGAAATTGCATGCAGATCAGACTGGCCTTGAACTCACAGAGTTCTTGCTTCTGGCCGTACCATCAGCCCCCCCCCCTTTTAAATGTGGGTGCTGGAGATTCCGACTCAAGCCCTCTATAATCTTTTTTAACATTTTAACATTATTTTTTATTTATGTGTATGTGTGTGCGAGTATTTGCGTGCCACCTGAATGCAGGTGTGATTGAAATCCAGAAGAGGATGCTTGATCCTGTGGAACGGTCGATATGGGCAGTTGTGAGCCAGGAACGGAAACCAGGTCCTCTGCAAAAGCAGTAGTGTTCTGAACTGCTGAGCCCCTCCCCCGTCTACAATCTTTACAAATTATGTTAACAGTCTTGATTTTTTTTAAGTTATTTTAAGATTTGAGAGAGGGAGGGAGGGAGGGAGGGAGAGAGAGAGAGAGAAAGAGAGAGAGAGAGAAAGTGAGAGAGTGAGAGTGTGTTGAGTCCAGGGGGTTAACTTAGGTTGTGATCCTCAATCACCCCCCCCCTTTTTTTTTTTGATGTTTCTACTCCCCAGTACATGCACTGCTTAGAAGCAGTGTGCCCAGCTTGTGTTACATGGGTGCTGGGGATCTGAACTCAGACTATCATGGTTTCATGACAAGCGCTCTGTCAAGTGAGCCGTCTCCCAAGCTCTTGAACTTATTAGTAAAATATTAGTTGTAAACAATAGGTTTCATTGCAACATTTCATGCATATATATATAATGTGCTTCCCTACTTACCCTCTATTACTTGCTGCTGTTCTCGCCCTCTCCCACTGATCTACTCTAACTCCTAAGTGGTCCTCCTTCTACTTTGATATCTTCATTTTCCTTCTTTCTTCTGCGTATGTGTGTGTGATCGGTGAACTTCCTTAGGGCCATTTACTGGTGTGTGTGTGTGTGTGTGTGTGTGTGTGTGTGTGTGAGAGAGAGAGAGAGAGAGATCAGTGAACTTCCTTAGGGTTGTTTACTGTTGTGAAAACCTTAACAGTTGTTAGACCACCGAAGATAATGTCTCTTCACCCTATCATCTGCCCATAGATGCTTGGTGCTTGCTTGGGGAAGAATCTTGCGAGTCTTCCCCATGACAGACCCAGTATGCTTTGCGTTTAAGAGAGCAGTGGTCATGTCATGTCGAGGACAGTGTCCTCCAACAGTCCTCTCCTTCCTTCAGTTCCAATCCTGGAACTCAGAGAGCCACTGCCTCTGCCTCCTGAGTGTTCATATTAAAGGTGTGCGCCCGCCACCCAGCCAGATCTTAGATTGCTTTTGTTCCCTCTTCCATGACGTTTTCTCAGCTTTGGGGGTGATAGGATAGACGTCCATTATGGCCCTGGGGGGGGTGGTATGGATAGATGTCCATTATGGCCCTGGGGGGGTGGTATGGGTAGGCGTCCATTATGACTGAGCGTTCAGTTTATTCTTATCACTCGTGGGTCTCTGCCATTACTGCTGCCTATTGCAATTGTTCCTGTTTAATTTTTTCTAGATATTTTTTACTCTGTGTTTCCTCATCCCCCATCCATTTTTGAGATGGAGTCTTACATGGCTCAGGCTGGCTTTGAACTGTCTGTGTAGCTGAGGATCATTTTGAGCTCCTCCTGATCACCTTCCCTTCACCTTCCAAATGCTGGGATTATAGGCATGCACTACCATGCCTGAACTCTTTGTTGGTTTGAGACGGGGTCTTGCTGTGTCTCCCTAGCTGGCCTGGTCCTTGGTTTGTAGATCATGCTGGCTTCCAACCTGAGGCAGTCTCCTGTTTCAGCCTCTTCTGTATGGGAATTTCAGATGTGCACCGCCACATATGGCTTGATCTGTGCTTTATATCCATAAATATACTTCCTCCTTAACCACCCCTTCCCCACAGGGTTTATGTAACCTTGGCTGTTCTAGAACTTGCTCTGTGGACCAGGCTGGTGTTGAACTCACAGGGATTCTCCTCTCTCTGCCTCCAAGTGCTGGGATTAAAGGTATGTGCCACCAAGTGGCCCTTCCTTAATTTTTTTAAAAAATTATTTTATATATGTGAATGAATTGCAGCCAGTTGTCGTCAGCCAGTTGTGAGCCACTGTGTGGGTGCTGGGAATCTGACCCTGGTCCTGAAAGAGCAGCCAGTACTCTTAACCACTAAGCCATTTCTCCATCGTCTTTCTTCCTTTTCTTTGGGAGTGGGGGGTGGGGAGGTGAGTAGGAAGGGAGGGAATTGAAACTGGTTTCACACTGTGACCTGACTGGCCTTGCACTTGAACAGTGATTCTCCTGCCTCAGCTTCCTGAGTTCTGGAATTACAGACGCGAGCTACCTAGCCATTCTTCATTTTCTCAGGCTTTAATCACATGGTGTTTTACACTTGATTCTTAGCATTTTCTTTTCTTTCCCAACACCACCTTACTTTTGTTGGTTAGTAAGACTTTATAGGTTGTGGGCAGCCTCACAACCCCTCCCGCATTTCAGCCTAGAGGCCTTTGTTGAGGGTCAGCTCTGACAGGAATTGTGCTGCTCGTGGAGGTACCGGCGGAGCCTGTCAGTCTGTAACAGTTCATGAAAGTAAAAGGTATCCAGAAGGCCAGAAATACAGCTCAGTAGTGGATTGTTTTCCTAGCACAGGTAAGACCCTAGGTTCATTCTCCAGTACTGAAAAAGGAAAGGAAGGTGTGTGAGATATATAAGTAAACCTTGCTGCTGAAAAATCAAATAGAAGAGGATCTGAGACCAATGCAGTGCTCCACAGAAATATCCCCTTAAAACATCTAGAGCTGGTGGTGTACCTAGCACTTGAATCCCAGCACTTGAAGGCAGAGGCAGTTGGACTCTGAGTTCAAGGATGGCTAAGACCTCTCTCTCTCTCTCTCTCTCTCTCTCTCTCTCTCTCTCTCTCTCTCTCNCACACACACACACACACACACACACACACACACACACACACACCCTGTATCAAAGGCAACACAAAAGAAACAACAATAACAAAAAGATAACAGTTGAATCACTTCCTCCATGTTGGGGATTAAACCTAGGGCTTTGTGCATGCCTACTCTTCCATTTCATTCAGCACTGAATAAAAACATTTGCAATTTTTAATTAATTGTGTGTGTTTGGGCAGCTGCCTGTATCATGTGCATGCAATGCAGTGCTCATAGAGGCCAGAGAGGGTACTGGGTCCTCTAGGAATAGACTGTTGTGAGCTGCCCTGTGGGTGCTGGGAATAGAGCCTAGGACCTCTGGAAGATCAGCTGTTGCTCTTAACCACTGAACCGTCTCTTCTGTCTCTACATAAATTGTTTTTGATGGGAGTCATATTTCTATTTAGAAATTTAAGACTTTATTTGTAATTGGAATAGTAATTTATACTGTTTGTTTAAAGTAATATTATGGAGTTATTAATTGCCTACTAATAATGCTAGCCTTCAGAAATTTGAATAGTTTTTTATGTTTGGACATATTTTTCCAGTTCAACTTTTAGAGGGATATTATCACTGGGCAGTGGTGGCGCATGCCTTTAATCCCAGCACTCAGGAGGCAGAAGCAGGTGAATCTCTGTGAGTTCGAGGCCAGCCTGGTCTACAAGAGCTCATTCCAGGACAGGCACCAAAAATTACAAAGAAACCCTGTCTCGAAAGATCTTAAAAAAAAAGAAGGGATATTATCTTTATTTTTTTAAATAAAGTCTTAAATTTCTAAATAGATTTGTTTTGTTGTAAACAAAAAGTGATAAACTTCTCTTTCCAGTTAAATAATCCATGTAAGATTAATGGGAAATGTGTTTGAGGGGTTTGTGGTTGCAAAAAATTATAATGTGTAGTTCAGTTAAATATAGTTTTAGTGTCCATTTAAGAATATTGGCTGAGATTATTTTATTTTGCTGGTAATCACATGGTAGAGTCTTTTGTTCTCCTCTGTTGTGAGCTTTAGATCTTTATTAAGAATGATGTTTATAACTGGGTGGTGGTGGCGCACGCCTTTAATCCCAACACTTGGGAGGCAGAGGCAGGCAGATCTCTGTGAGTTCGAGGCCAGCCTGGTCTACGAGAGCTAGTTCCAGGACAGCCAGAAATACACACAGAGAAACCCTGTCTCGAAAAACCAAAAAAAAAAAGGGTGATAGTAGCATGTGTATTCTGTTTGTAACGCACCTTGTATGTGCTTTAACCGTGATCTTACTTTTATAGGATTTCTATAATTGGCCTGATGAATCATTTGATGAAATGGACAGTACACTTGCTGTTCAGCAGGTAATAATAATTTCTTTTACAACACTCATAACAAGTGTTTTATGTCTTTGGTGTAGTTTAATATTCCCAATTTATGTGGGCGGGGGCACAGACCAGATTCTACTGGGTGTATATATATATAATTGTTTAGGTATATATGTGTGTATGTTATATGTAATTATGTAAGTATGTGTGTGTGTGTGTGTATACACATATCAACAATTAATGAAAAAAGAGGCCATGAAATTGAAAGAGAGCAAGGAGGGGAATGATGTAATATTTTAGAGATGAGTGTATGTCAGTTGGGGAAGTGATCTGCAAAGAGTTGTTATGTGGAATTGGAGGTGGTCCAGGATTAGTTGCATTTACTTGAGGACATCAAAACGTAAGATTGTTAAGAGAAGGTGGGAAAAACATCTGAGAACATTCCAGACATCTTGTGCCTCAATTAGAGTTTCTGGGGAGACTGAGGTGGCTGACTTAATGCCAGATCAGTCGGCATCATAGTGAGAACCCATTCCCTTCTCCCAAACCCCACAATACAAGAGTCTTAAATAGGAATTCAAGTCCAGTGTTTTGGCACATGCCTTTAATTTCATCACTAAGAAGGCCAAGAATTGATGCTTGAGCTAGGTGGTGCATGCCTTTAATTCCAGCACTCAGAAGGCAGAGGTAGACTGATCTCTGTGAATTAGAGGCTAGGATGACCGGAGCTACATAATCTCAAAAAAAAACAAAAATATTAAACATATTTAGCATGAAGTTTAGCATCCAGCAAAATTTAATTAACCATAAGACTTCTTTGTTTATAGTATATTCAACAGAATATAAGGGCAGACTGCTCCAACATTGACAAAATTCTTGAACCGCCTGAAGGCCAAGATGAAGGTGTGTGGAAGTATGAGCATTTAAGGTAGGTCTCCCTGAGATCTCAGGATGTGCTAACAGTTAAGTATGAGTCAGTTAGATTTGGGTAAATCACAGTGCCGAGTTTCATAGCTTTGTGTCTTTTGGTTATTCTGAGAAAGGTCTCATGTAGGCTCAGGCCTTGAATTTCTGATCCACCTGTCTCCGCTCCTTAGTGCTGGAACTGAAGACAAGTGTTAGCACAGCTAGCATTGGTCTCCAGCTCTGTTCTCCTGCCTCAGCCTCCTGAGTCCTAGAATAACAAGTATGCAGTTGATTATAAAATACTGTTTCGGGGGCTGGAGAGATGGCTCAGAGGTTAAAAGAGCACTGGCTGCTCTTCCAGAGCAATTCCCAACAACCACATGGCAGCTCACAGCCACCTGTAATGAGATCTGATGCCTCTTCTGGCATACAGGAGTACATGGAGGCAGAATGTTGTGTACATAATAAATCTTAAAAAATATATTTTGTTCCAACTTAGTTATAACTTGATTCAAATCTGACAGCTCATACTGAATCTTTGTGATTAGAAAATGGGGCCACTTTGAACAGCTGTAATCTTCTGGCAGGATGTGTGGGTTTTAGCTCTGAATCGTCTTTTCACCATGTGGCTAGGTGTACCAGGCTTTTGCTTTAGGCCACCAGCCAGCTCTCAGATCATAGCATGGAGACTTACCGTTAGGTATGAATGCTTGGCTGTAGCTTATGCTCGTGTCTTGCTAGCTCTTAACAACTTAACCTGTTTCTCTGTATTCACTTTTTACTTTTCTTCCCTTCTTTATGTCCTACTCCCTTCAGCTGGCTGGCAGCTGCGTGGCTGGCCCTGGGTGTCTCTTTTCTCCCTCATTCTCTCTTTTCATTCTCTCTCTCCCCTGGATTTCTCCTCCTACCTTATCTCTGCCTGACAGCCCCACCTATCCCTCTCCTGCCTAGCTGTTGACTGGTCAGCTCTTTATTACAGTCAGGTGCCTTAAGCAGGCAAGGTGAAACAAATGCAACACATCTTTACATAGTTAACACATGTCTGCATGTTAACAAGGGTGACAGAAACACATGTAGCACCCCTTCACACAGTTAGTTTTCCCCAGCAAAACAAATGTAACACATCTTTGCCCAGTTTAAAAAATAGTCCACAACATGTAGCTCTGTAGTAGATGAACTTGAAGCTGCCGGATTACACCTGCAGCACTGCCAAAGGAGTTGGGTGGATGGTAGTCATTTACTGCTCAGGGAACCGTCATTCAGGACTGCGCAGACTAGTCTGCTGACATGGAGTACTGGGGTGACAGGTGATTCAGAATAGTGCCATTTAGTGTGATATAGTCTCTGTCATAATTCACTTATATTGTCTAAGCACAGTGTTACCCAGCAGTTGAGAAGGAAGTAGAATCATAGAAAAATGAAAATTTATACTTTGCTTTTTGTTTTCTTCCATTAAAATATACTAAATAGGCTTGGTGTGGTGGCAAAGCCAGAGCTCTGTGAGATTGAGGCCAATCTGCTCTATATGTATATCGAGTTCCAGGCCAGCTGGGACACATAATGCGAACCTAGCTTAGTAAAATACAGCAGTACGTAATTAATAGTGTTTTTAGTTAATTGGTTTCCATATCTGTCCTTTTTCTTTATTTTTTGGTACCTGTTTCCCTGTTTCATCTTCTAATGTAAATACTGCATTTTTTGGGAACCAAGGTGTTTTGTTTGATGAGGAAGCAGCTGGGATTATCCACCTTGATATAGTGGAAATACTTATCACTAGGTAGGGTTTCAATTTTTTAATTTTTTTGAGGCATGATCTTTCTTTTTTTTTTTTTTTTAAGGATTTGCTTGTTTGTTTATTTATTATTTATACACACACCAGAAGAGGGAACCAGATCTCATTATAGATGGTTGTGAGCCACCACATGGTTGCTGGGAATTGAACTCTTAAGACCTATGAAAAAGCAGCCAGTGTTCTTAACCTCTGAGCCATTTCTCCAGCTTCCGAGGCAGGGTTTCCTTGTGTTGCTCTGGCTGTCCTGGAACATGACCTTTATACCAGACTGGTCATGAACTCACAGAGTTCAAGTTTTGAAAAGAAAAAGGGGTATAGACATGATAAGATAAAAAGGTAGATTATTGAATCTACTTTTAAAAGGCAACTACTAGTTGTAAATATTTTACATTGGATTGGACTTTTGTATATTGTATGCATATTTTGTATATTGTTACAAATTTGAGATTAATTTTGTTAAAACATCCTGTACATACATTTCTAATCTTGTTCAAGGTATGGCGCCTTTGCAGTTCATTTAACAGTGTGATTCTCAGTGTGGAAACGGGGCTGCCTTTCTCGGCCCCTACAGTCTTCCTGTGTTTATGAGACTCAGGAAAGAAATTCACTAAAGAAATGTAGAGTATACGTATAAGATTGGGAGATATCAAAAGATAGTAATGCAAGTTATGATAGAAAGTAAATTAGGTATAAGACTTTGAACTCACTAAGGGAGGATAGATAATAGAATATTTTCTCTGAATTTGTCAAATGCTAATGGACTAGACAGGTTTTTTTTTTTCCCTTGTTTTTTGTTTTTTGTTTTTCGAGACAGGGTTTCTCTGTGATTTTGGAGCCTGTCCTGGAACTAGCTCTTATAGACCAGGCTGGCCTCGAACTCACAGAGATCCGCCTGCCTCTGCCTCCTGGGATTAAAGGCGTGCGCCACCACCTCGGCTGTTCTGGAATTTCTTGAGGAGATAGTTTAGGGACGTGGTTTCTGTCTTTGTGACCCTGACTGTTCTGGAACTCACTATAGGCCAGTCTTGGTCTGCCTGAGTGCTGGGAGTTAGAGGCTTGATTGACTATGCCCACTTATTTTTTAAAGTTATTTTTTAAATGTGTATGAGTGTTTGCCTTCATGTATGAATGTGATCTGTTTGCCTGGTGCTGGAGGAGGCCAGAGTGGGCATTGTTGTTCCTGGACCTGGAGATAGAGGGGGTCGTGAGCTCCTTGGTGTGGGTGCTGGGACTGGACTCTCCCTTGCAAGAGCAGCAGCTCCGAATTGTAACTGCTGAGCCAATTAGACTGGAGTTAATTTCCCCACACCCAGGTCAGGTGGCTCTCTACCACTTACGCTTCAGCTCAGGTGACCTGACCCAGTGTCAGGTGTGTGCATTACCATAAATAAAAAGAAGGAGCTTTTCTTTCTTTTAAAGTTCTTGGACAAACAATGGGGGATAGCTGGAGATTGAGGTGCCTACTTGTTATCCCAGCACTTGGAAGATTGATGTAACTACAGAGCAAAACTTTATCTTAAGAAGCAAAACAAAGGACTGGAGAGCTGGCTCAGTGGTTAAGAGCACTGACTGCTCTTCTAGGGGACCCAGGTTTGATTCCCAGCACCCACATGGCAGCTCACAACCATCTGTACTCCAGTTCATGGGATCTGACACCCTTACACAGACATACATGCAGGCGGAACACCAATGCACATAAAATAGAAATAACTAAATCAGGGGCTGGAGAGATGGCTCAACAGTTAATAGCATTGGTTATTCTTCCAGAGGTTGTGAGTTCAATTCCCAGCAAGCACCTGGTGGCTCACAACCATCTATAGTGAGATCTGGTGCCTTCTTCTGGCATAAAGTTGTACATACAGACAGAACACTCATTTATATAGAATAAATAAATCTTTAAAAATAAATAAATCATTAAAAAAAGAAAAACAAGACAAAACAAGGAAACTGTAACTGTGTAGCCGGAACTCACTGTAGAGACTGTGGTGGCCTCAAACTCAGAAGTCCTCCCGCCTCTGCCTTCCAAGTGCTGAGATTAAAGGCATAGACCATCATGTTTTGCTAAATTTAAAAATTCTAGTCTAAGCCAGGGGTGGAGGGTAGGGTGTGAGGGGTTGGAGGGGTGGGGGGATGGCGCATGTCTTTTATTCCAGCACTCAGCAGAGGCAGGTGACTCTCTTGAGTTTGAGGCCAGCCTGGTCCATAGGTCGAGTGCCAGGACAACACAGGAAACGCTGTCTCAGAAAAAAACACCCCAAATTTTAGTCTGCAAAAAAGCTTAGTTCTTTCTTTGTGTAGAACTGTATATAAAAATAAACACATAATTGTATATAAGTGAAGCTTATTTCATCATAGGTATTAATTACTTAATACCCTTCAGTTGTCAGTCATAATCAGAAGTGTTCTCCTACGATACATGGTTAATGTGAGCATCTCTGTAGAGAACTGTCCGCAGTTCTGACAGTCGCATTACAGCAGGGGGTCCGAAAGTACATGCTTTCCTAGAGTCTGGGTAGATTTCTACACTAAGTGTATAAGAGGGTAGCCAACTTGGTAGCATTATGAAATAAAACAAGAAAATAAACAAAGCCTGGGTAATAAATGTGATTTTTGCACTTTTAGGCAATTCTGCCTTGAGCTAAATGGACTTGCTGTCAAACTTCAGGTAATTTTTTTGTTGTTAAAACTATAGTTCAGAGTTCTGATTTTTAAAAATAATTTTGTATGCTTAGATTTACCCAATGTTTCTAATTAATTTTTTTACTTTTTATATAAAAAGGTAATCCAAATGACAGATTTTTTTCAATATCTTTCTACATATTAAAAAATGTAATTATTTTTAACAGAGTGAATGCCATCCAGATACGTGTACTCAAATGACAGCAACTGAACAATGGATTTTCCTTTGTGCAGCTCATAAAACTCCAAAAGAGGTGAGAATTGGGCTCTCTCAGTACCTGGTTACCTGATACCCTCACTCTGGGCCTGAGGTGAAGCTGAACATCTCAGAAGGGAGCATTTGGTGAAGCAGGTCTGCCACATGGTATCTGAGAGCAGAGGGTAAGGGCCAGGGGCCCAGGGTTCCTTCAAGGACACTGCCCCAGGACCTGCTTCCCAGAGATTCCACCACTCCCCTGAGAGACCGTCAGCAGATGAGCCTCTGGGGACTTTCCATATCCTGTTTGAACACAGTGGACATGGTTGTATAATGTTATGAATATATGTAACATTGCTGATGTGTTTAATATGTGTGAGTGTGATGCTTTCATGTGCACGTGTGTGTGCAGGTATGTACCATGTGTATGTGGAGACCAGAGGAGGCTATCACCCTAACTCCCTCCCACAAGGCAGGCAGGGTCTCTTGAACCTGGAGCTAGGCTGGCAACCACTCCTCCCCTGGGAAGTCAGCTAAGTCTGTCCCATCCCCTCGTTCCCTGTGCTGAAGGGCAGTTCTTAGCTGCCCCCTTCCTGGCTGTCGGGAGGGATGGCACCTCCCTGTCATGGTGCAGTGAACCTCTGACATGTGAGCCAGTAGAAACCCTTCCTCGTCTGTGTTGCTTCTCTCACCGTGGTGAGAGAAGCGGGTGGATGCAGACCTGTCTGCTAATGCGGCTCACACTCTTCTCTTCTAGTGTCCTGCTATAGATTACACACGACACACCCTGGACGGTGCCGCCTGTCTTCTGAATAGCAATAAATACTTCCCCAGCAGGTGAGCAGGACTTGAAACCTGGTGTTTGAAAATAATGTCCTGACACGGGGTGGGGGTTCTCTGTAGCTTTGGAGCCTGTCCTGGAACTAGCTCTTGTAGCCTAGGCCGACCTCAAACTCACAGAGATCCTCCTGCTTCTGCCTTCTGAGTGCAGGGATTAAAGGAGTGCCTGACTTATTTTTTTTTTTAAAGATTTATTTATTACAATATTCTGTCTGTGTGTATGCCTGTAGGCCAGAAGAGGGCACCGGATCTCATTACAGATGGTTGTGAGCCACCATGTGGTTGCTGGGAATTGAACTCAGGACCTTTGGAAGAGCAGGCAATGCTCTTAACCTCTGAGCCACCTCTCCAGCCCCTGACTTATTTTTTTATGAGCATATAGTTAACTTGTTCAGATTACTTGAGTTTGAAGTTGGGGTTGTGGTTAAACGTTGGAACTTGTTTCCGAAAGAAACATAAACAGAGAGCAGTTTAGTGCTGGTCCCTGCTGCTGTTGCTGTGCCTTCTCTAGGCCTCTTCCCACCAGCCGTGAGAGTCAGCCTCCTTAGATAAACAAGTACTGACTGGATTAGGGGAGGCTGCTTGTTTGTGCTTCTTTGTGCCGTAACAATTGTAAGCAAAATTTTAACATATATTTAATTACACATAGTAATGGATATATCATGACATACATATATAGCATGCATTCTATTTTATTTCTTGGTTTTTTGAGACAGGATTTCTCTGTAACTGGAACTCGCTTTGTTGCCCTGGTACTCCCTTAGTTAACCAAGCTGGCCTTAAACTCACTGAGATCCTCCTGCCTCTGGGATTAAAGGTTGTGGCCACTGCTGCCCAGCTGTGTACATTTTTAATGTAATGTATTTTGATAGTGTTTACTCCATACCCCAGCCCTTTCCTTTTCCCAAGCACCTCCCTTCTGTTTTCCTCGCTTTCTTCCCTTTCCTCTGTCCTCGCTCCTCTTCCCTCTCTCCATTGCTCCTCTCCCACCCCCCATGAGTTTCATTAGGCACATGGATGAGTTTGCTTACAAGAGCGTCTGCACTTTCAGAAACCGATGTTCAAAAATAAAAAGGAAGCAAAAGTGGGCTCTATAGGATAAAATAACGAGTCTTCTTAGTGGTTTCCATCATCTATATTAGACAAAGTACTACTAGTGTAAAATATTGTTTAAGGTCTTTTTTTTTTTTTTAAGTACGTTTTGAGGTGTCAGGGTGTAAGTGCATTATTCTTTAACAAAATTTCAGAAGTACAATACTGCCTTTAAGGTGCTGTGGCTGAGTAGAGAGGGCTGGTCCAGGATCAAGGAGAGGCCCAGACCCTCTTCTCTTGGGTGTTGGTTTGCACACTTGGGAATTGAGAAGGTTGGGCTGTGTACATTTCTAACACACTCTCTGGTTTCTCTCCTCCTTTCAGGGTTAGCATAAAAGAGTCGTCTGTAGCCAAACTAGGATCAGTGTGCCGTAGGATCTATAGAATATTCTCACACGCCTATTTTCACCACCGGCAGATATTTGACGAATATGAAGTAAGTGTCTGTCGTAGCTGTGCACCGCTGTGGTAAGGACCATGGCAGCAGTCTGAGCAGAGAGAGGGTTAGCTCTGCGTCTCCCCGGCACTGCTCGGGCCGTGGAGCTGCCCTGCTCGGCTTGCCTCCTTTTGTCTCCTGTTTATTTTGGTTTGAGACAGGGTCTCACGGCAGCTCTGGTTAGAGAAGAGAGTCACCACCTTTTTTGAGATTATGTAACCTCGACTGACCTGGAACTCCTAATGTAGACCAAGGATGGCCTTGAATTCTTAGAAATCTTGATTGGCCCTCCCAAGTGCTAGGAATAAAGGTTCAGCCTGCTTTCTTATGTATGTCTGCCCAGGGATGGCACTGTGCACAGGAATCAGAAATACGTGCCCCCTAGGCCTGCCTGTCGACCAGTCTGGTAGGGCATCTTCTCAGTGGAGGGCCCCTCTTCCAAGATGACCCTAACTCTTGTCAAGTTGACAGAAAACTAACTACAGCATGTCAGTAATTGTCAGGGCGACAAGAACGTGTGTGTTGGTCTTTTTCTAGCCTTCTGATTTTTGGATACTAAAATGACTTTCTTTTTCTTTCTACAGAATGAAACATTTTTATGTCATCGGTTTACTAAATTTGTGATGAAATATAACTTGATGTCGAAGGATAACCTGATTGTACCAATTTTAGAAGAGGAAGTTCAGAATTCAGTTTCTGGAGAGAGTGAAGCCTGAGAGGAGTCCTGTAGAAGAGTGTACTGATGACATAATTAACAGCTATGTACTGTATATATATCATGTTAGACACGTCAATCATGGATCCATATTATAGCTCTTCTGTTTAGTGGAGGTTTTTGTATGCTGTGTGTTGCCTTTTAAAATGGGAGATACATTTTAAGTTATTCCTGAGCTGTATATCCACTGGTGTGGCTGGCACTCATGGTTTTTAAATAAGTTTAGTATTATCTGTTTATAATGCCTGTTAATAAAAGAATTTACAGTTTGGTAAAATTGCTGCTAAACAATCATTGGATCACAATCCTTTCAAATCTATAAGAGTGAGCTTGGGTTTCACACAAACCATTTACTAAAGAGATAATATTTTCTTTAGTTTTGCCCCCTAAGTTTTGATATTTTAGAAAATTCAGTAGTATTCCACTTGTACTGTTAACTTTTCCAAGATGAGATAAAAGTGTTTAAAAAGTCTGTTTGTAGTTTTTAATATGCATAACCAATTATGTATATGTTCAGAGAAATACAAGGAGGTTAGTAATACTTAATAATCTCCCTCTGCTACATAAAGCATATTCTAGGTCAGTGCACTTGGAAACACGCTCTCTTGTGACTGGATTATTAATACCTGGAGATGCTGTAAGGCATCCGTGATGCTCCGTGGACCCTGCCCTTGTTTCCCTTAGTCCTCTCCCCAGCTACAGTGGTAGGGAACGCGTTGCCGAGCTAGGTTAGTGGTGGCTTCTCCTCCTTACATCGCATTAACTGCTTACAGAGCGTACCTCGTCTGGCAGTGACGTCACACTACAGGAACTGCACTGCGCAGGCTCCTGCCCACCTGTGTGTGGGGAAATTGTAACTACTTGGGAAATAGTCCTCACCCTAGTTTGGTTCTTTCTGTTAGTGATACTAATCTTTTCTTCTAACTCTAGGCAGCATTAAATACCTACGGAAAAGACAGTGTATTTATTTTATTCTCCCTCCCAGAAGCGTATTGTTTGAATTATATGCACATATAAGAATATTTACAATAACTCAAGGTTTCAGTGGTGTTGATGAATGGTCATGCCTTTTTTTTTTTTAATTTCTTCAGTCTTAAAATTTTAAGTGCGAATTTAGAACGTATTGAAGTACTCACTGTAACGAGGCGGTGCGCTGGGACAGTTGAAGCCAGCTGTCACTATTGATCAGACAAACACGAGGAGCTTCTTTTTATTTAAGAGTTATTTCTAAATGAAATTGAAAAATGCGTTCATCTTGTTTTTCTAATTATTTGAAGAAATGATGTATATTATGAGACAAGTATGCACAGAGAGATGTGGGAAATGACAGCGACCGTGAGCGTGTGTCTAGTGGATGCCTGCGGTCAAGGTCGTCACCACACCGTCCGTAGTCTACAGCTACCTTCTAAGAAGTTTTGTGTTCACGGTGAAGAGAACATTGGCTGAAATTAGGTGTTTATATTACTGTTACCATAACCACTGGGGTTAGTAATTTTTAAATAAGCTTGGTAAATATGAGAGAGCCTAACCTACGTTCATAAATTATACTTAGCAATGTTGCTGTTCTCTAGTGGGGGTCTCAGTGGGTTTCGTCACTTGACTGTCTCTCAGTGAACATTTAGGGTAGTGACTGGGTTATGGATCTGACTGAGGAATCGGAACATTTTGTGAATACATGGCTTAGTGTTAACAGGAAAATAAAGGATTTTTTTCTACTCATTCTACCCTCCCTGTAGTGTGTTTTGAAATTGATCATAAAACAATCTCCGAAAGTGAGAGTTTGTGTTTATTCTGGCGCCTCAGTAACCCTTGCTTACTGTAAAGCTGATTGGTTACAGTAGGTAAGATCTCAGCGAATCAGCTTGTGACCTGTTACTGTTTGCATAATTTTGAAGATGCACGTAGACATGAGTAGTCTTTTAAGAAGTAGCTGGATCCAGAGTGGTAGGGCACGATTTTAATCCTAGCACTGGGGTGGGTCTCTGAGCTTAAGGTCAGCCTGGGCTACGTGAGGGATCCGGTCTCCAAAGTACAGGGCCGGGGGTCTGGGGAGATGGCTCAGCCGCTAAGAGCACAGGGCAGCTTGCAACTGTCTGTAATTCCAGTTCCAGGGGATCCAACACCCTTACACAGACACAGATGTAGGCAAGCAACAGTGTAAATACATCAATCACCTGAAGAAACAGGGCTGGTAGGGTAGCTGAGCTGGTCAAAGTGGTTGCTGCCAAGCCCAGTGGCCTGTTTCACTCCCAGAGCCCGCATGTATGAAGGAGAGATCCAACTCCTGTGACCTCCATGCATGCCATGGTATGCGTACACCGAAACCCACACATAAAACACAGTTTTTAAACATTAGAAAATGATTAATGAGGATAAGTGAAAGAAATAAAGTAATAATGGAGGGGAGCTGGTGAGATCAGGCAGCATGGCGTCCTTCCGGCGTGGCCACGGTACTGTGTGCTGGGGAATCCCCGACCCCTTCAGCTGTCCCTGTGTGTCTGTGCACTGTGTGCATGCCCTGCCTGGACGGCCTGAAGAGGGCGCCCCATCCCTTGGCCTGGAGTTAGGGGTGTTATAAACCAGATGGGGGTGTAAACACAACCCAGCCCTCTGGAAGAGCCGCTAGGTCCTTAACAGCTGAGCCATCTCTTCAGCTCTTCAAGATCTTCATTTCGGGTTTCCACCCCCCCTAAGATTTTTTTTAATGTGCATTGGGGTTTCGCCTGCATGTATGTCTGTATGAGGGTGCTAGATCCCCTGAAACTGGAGTTACAGTTATGAACCATACCACTAAACCATCTTTCCAGCCCCCATTTCGTCTCTTTTTTTTTTTTTACAAAGATGCCAGAAATGGGAATGTTGAATCCTGTGGCACTTCTATTTTTAATTTTTTTGGTAGTTTTTCAAGACAAGAGTTTCTCTGTGTAACCCAGGCTGTCCTGTAACCCACGTTGTAAACCATGCTGGCCTTGAACTCAGAGATCTGCCAGCCCTCCGTCTCCCGAGGGCTGGGACCCCACCGCACCCAGCTCTCTCTCTAATTTTTGAGGAATCTCCATACTGTTCTTCCAGACACTACTGCATTGGGCATCCCCACCAACCAGGCAGAGGCTCCTATCCCCACGGCATCTCCATCTGTGGAGAGCAGCCACCCCAGCAGGTGTGAAGGTGCATTTTCCCCAACAATCTTTTACATACCTGTTGGTTTTTTCTATGTTGTCTTTGGGTAAATGTCTATTCAACTTCATAGCTCATTTTAAAGATTTATTTATTTATTATGTATACAGTGCAGGCCCAAAGAGGGCACCTGGCCTCATTACAGATGGCTGTGAGCCACCATGTGGTTGCTGGGAATTGAACTCAGGACCTTTGGAAGAGCAGGCAAAGCTCTTAACCTCTGAGCCATCTCTCCAGCCCCCTGAGCTGTGCTTTTTTGTTACTCCTACATGATCTCATTTTGCTTAATATGCATATTATCTACCTATACTCTCTCGGGTATTGTAGAGATGTTCTCCCCAAACCATTAATGTAATTAAACACTTAAGTCTCTCAAACACTGACCTTGTCTTCTTAGTTCACTTAAAATTTTATTCAAATTACCCTTCATTTCATAACTCCACTCCATTGTATACAACGGGATGATGTCAGGCTCATCCCACATCTTCCCCTGGACTTTGTTGTTGTGCCATGAGAAACTGAGAGCTGCTTAGTGACTCGGGACTCCAGTGTGACACAAGCAAAAAGCCTCTTCTACCATCATCTATAGGGCCATGTATCCAGAATCTGTTCAGCCTCAAAGGGGAAGACACGGACCCAACCTCTAGATGGGTAGCTAATTTGTAGCTATTTTCAGTGCACCCTAACCCATCTCTATGAAAGGACTTACGTAATGCCCTATGAATGTGCTTGGAAGGTTTTAATCTCAACATTTTGTGGAGACCCCACAGTGTTTATTTCTCTGATAGCAATTGACTTCCCTCTTGCATGTAGGTCACCGGACTCCATCTTGTTTATCACGTGAGCAAACAGCTGCCAAGAAATGAATGCTTCCCCCCACTTTGTCACGGCAGACCCCATAGCCCTCACTTTTTTTTTTTATCAAATCTGACTTATTGTTTATTTCATAAAACCCCTATGAATGTAAATACTCTTCACCTTCATTCTTGCTATGGCCATCATTCAGATATCCTGATGGAACCTGAAGAAGCTGGGCAACCAAAGGCTGAGAGTTCTGTAGCCAAACTACTTTCAACTAAAACAGCTTCAAATTTCAGTTTTATTTTTTGGAGGGGTCTTGCATAGCTTCCTGTAAGTCCCCCCCTCAACACCAATTAAAACGATAAAATTCTCCCAAGTCTAAGCCTTCATGAACATCTTCCACACTGAGAGATTAGTATTTTGGAACATTTATTTTGGCATTCGACCTATCAAGTGCATATTACCAATGAGAAATAGGATTCACCTTCCTTTCTCCAGTTGTCTTTCCTCTGAAATAGTCCCCTATTAAGCAGCTGACAACTTGACAGTGCCGAGAGGCAGAAAGTGACTCTGTCATCAAGGTGACTGGACTGTGACTTTATCTGAGTTGCAAGATAACTACCCCATCTTGGTTGGCTCTCTCCCTGCTATGCCACATAGAGAACAGGCCTGGGGCATGCATCTCTGTATGTCGGGTACTTGGAAAGGAGAGATTATGCCCTCACTAGGCAAGGAAGTTATCTACCCAGAAGGTACCCACGTCTGGGATGGCCTGGCCTCCGCAGTGCTAAGAAACAAATGTGTCCTCTTTATGTCTTCTCTAGTCTCTGGTGTTTTATTATTCTGGCACAATGCAGAGAAACCTGCACAGTCAACAGTGTGTGAGGCTAAGTCTGCATTTTGCTGGCTCTTATTTCTTAGAACAAGGAACTTCGGGAATAGGATGTGTAGTGAGTGTGTTACCGACATGAATGAGTAATGATTGGAAGGGACTCTCCTTAACCTCTTGTGAGCTTAGCCAGCTTCAGTCTGTGCCTGTCCCTACAGTCTCTGCACTGATGCTTAGTAGTCCTGCCTTGTATGCCCACAAGCTCCTCCTGGAGTTTTTGGCAATATTTGTTCTAGTCCATTTTTCACAGTACAACTGAAATGAGTATTCTAAATTTAAAAAAAAATCCAGTCAAGTAATTTCCTTGCTGAATTTTTTTTTTATATTGATGGGTTTGTTACCAGCAAAATGAAGTTGTACAGCTCATAGCTCTGTTCAGGGTGGCTGCTGCTTATTCTGTCCTCTCTTTGAGCTTGTTCCTCTTCACGTGTGCTATTTCAACTATGTCCTCTACCTTTATCCCCCTAATAAACTTAGATCAATGTCATTTTTGTTGAAGCATTTCTTCATAATGAATTGTCTGCCTGCGTATGTCTCTTCTCCCCTCTCTACAATTAGGTTTCTTTAGTGTGTATGCACCTGTGTGTACCATTGCCTGCAGGTGTGTGCCCTGGCACATATGAATGTCAGTTCTCTCCTCCCACCATGTCAGCTCTGGAGATCAAACTCAGATTGGTACCCATTTCTCTAGCCCTCCTGACCCTTTTTTTGCTTCTTTAACTCTTGCTCCCTTCTAGGTTTTAACATGGAGATGAGTTCCTTCTAAGGTCTGCCCTGTGATCTACCAAGGGTGCGTGGCCTTTTTCCACCATCTTCTTTCCTCCATAATAAATGATACTGGGTCTCCCTATGTTGGGTTTGCATGTTTCCTGGTCTATGTCTTCTCTTAGACTGGAACCACGAACAGGAGGGTCTGAAGTTGAGTATTGAGCAGCCTCTTCCTAAAACAGTACTTGCTGCTTCCTGAGTATGTGAAGCTCACTAGGTAAATAATACAGTCCATAGGAAATTCACCTTAGCGAGTGGTTCTCCGACTTTGGCAGTTTAACCTGTTCTCATTTACAGCTTGCTTTTTGCTAACCAGGGAGTAGGCTCTTCTGCTTCCTTTCTTTCCTCCCATCTCAACAGTCTTTTAATCTAGGAAGTGAGGGGTCTACACGTGTCACTCCAGATGGATGATCACTACAACATAGAACATCTTTTCATTTTTGCATCCAGTTTGGAATAGGAGACAGTTTCCCCCTCCATTTTATACTTTTGTGTACTAACTCAGAGTTTTAGAACAAGCATCCTGTTCCTCTGTTTCACTTGTTTAAATCACAGTCTAATGTTGCCTCTCTCAAGAAAGTTTATACCTACTGACACTGGCAGCTTAGGCCTGTCATCTCAGCCGTATGGGATGCCAAAGCTGGTCATTTGCCTTCTAAGTTTCCTTTGTCAGCTTGTTGAGAATCAGTCTTAAAGAGGTTCCTGGAAGGTGACTTAGTTGGTAAAGTGCTTGCCATACATGCACAAAAATTTGGTCCCCAGAAATTCTATCAAATGTCCAGTCTAGTGGTGCCTGCTCATATCTTCAGCTCTGTGAAGGCAGAGATAGGCAGATTGAACTTCACTGGTCACCCTGCCTAACCTCGCCTAATCAGTAAACTTCAGGTTCCAGTTAATACTCCCTATGATGGTTTGAGTGAATATGCCCCCCCATAGGCTCATATATTTTAACGTTTGTTCCATAATTAATAGAACTATTTGGGAAGAATTGAGGTTTCAAAAGTCCATACCATTCCCTGTTCCCACTTTACCTTCTTCCAACTTTCAGATAAGGTGTAGGTTCTCAACTACTTCTCCAGGTGCCCAAACCAGTTTGCCTGCTCTCTGCCACTCTCCAGCTGAAATAGGAAGACCTCAGCTGAATTCTGTCTTTCACAAGTTGCAGTGGTTTTGGTGTCTCTTTACACTAATAGAAAAGTAGGTAAGAGGGTCCCTGTTTCAGTAAAACAAGGTGGATGGTTCATCAAGAACAGCATCCATGGCTGGCCTCTGGCACATATACAAGCACTCAAACACATCAGTAGAATGTATAATTTCTTTACCAACCCCACCCTGGAGAAAGACCCAGACAGGGAGAGACAGATAGAGTCACAGACAGACAAGAGAACTAGGGATGTAGTTGATGGTAGAATATTTGCTTAGGTGCTCAATTCTGTGGGAAAAAGGTACTGTTACCCTCCAGCCATCTCATTCTTACCTTCTCTTCTAAGAAATGTTTTCATATCTGCATTACTATTCCCATTGCTAGACATTTATGCTTTTTTGTTATAAGATTTTCTATTATAAGGTGTTAGGAGCTGGTACAATGTCTATATTGTAGTTTTCTCATGCAGTCAACATTATAGGAACCTTTTATTTGGTTTAGTGGAACAAATAATGTTTCTGTAAATGATGAAAGCATTCATTTCTTCACCCTATTTAAAATTACCTGTGCTATGAGTAGATTAGGTAGGATTGGGAAATGGCCTTACACAGTTTAAGCCTCCTTAAGTAATTGGGTGGCTGTGTTCATTTGAATATGTGTTCTCACAGCTGGCATGAAATCAGAAATATATGTATCTTTAAACCATAAGTTACAACTACTTACAGTGTGTAGTTTCAAATCCCCTACTGTGTTTGGTGAATATATATAATTTTTTTATAATCTTCTGGATTACATTCTGGTTTTTGTTGTTATTTGAGGTTACTCTCCTCTCTTTCTCTCTGTCACTCTTTTTTTTTTCTATATGGCCCAAGCATCTCGAATGTATAATCCTCCTGTCTCATCCTCTGAGTGCTAGGATTGCAGGCATTTTTGACTTGTTATACTTTCTCATTTAGGAAAATCTGAGCCTTGTGGTTTCTTTCACATTTGTGCATGTGGGCTTTTAAATCTCTTAAGACAAAAATCCTTTACAAAGTCCTACTTTTAATGTGCTTGCCAAACCAATGATGAGAACTGTTTACCTTCTGGAATATAAATCACATCCTGTGTGTGTATGTTTGTGGATAGTTACAGCATGATTGAAGTCTCTGCGAGGACTGTGGATTTTGTGACAGTCACTTGTGGAAACACTGTGATTCCTTGGCATGTGACAAATTTTCGTCAATTTAATGTTCTGGTCGCTAAAGATAGCAAGTGGTGATTAAAATATGCAATTACATCTAAATTATGAGTATAAATTATCATGGTATTGTAAAAGCTTGCGTGTAACGGTTGGCAGAGAGCTTCTGTCCATTAGTTGGCTCGCAACTGTTTTTTTCTTTACCCTGAATTGGTTGAAATTATTCTAGTTAGTGTGCAAAAATCAAATAATGATGCACTAGGGATATGGTCTGTCCTGGAGGGTGTTTTCATGTCCTCGTGCTCTGAGCAGTCTCCCTCCCTATCCTGGATGCCTTTGTCTAAAGCCACTGTATTCCCCTCCAGGTGAGTACATGGTTTCTTGCCATCCCCCACCCCTCTGTCTTGCCTAGTTTTTAGGTCACCTGGACACAGGCTAAAGTCACCTGAGAGGAACAAACCTCAGTTGAGAAAATTGCCCCCATAAACTCGGGCTGTTCCCCCAGATAAAAAGAGCCATGCATGGCTGAAACACCGTGGCAGAGCTGTTGTTACTTTACATAGGTTTATTTTTATTCAACTTGCTTTTAAAATACTTAAAAAATATATGCCCTCAAAAACAAGAAACATATTAGGCTCATTTTTTTAAGAAAGAAAATAAATTTAATTTATGCCAAGTTACCCACAACCTAGCATGTCTGTGAAGGCTGTATAATGGTTTGTGAGTGAGGCAGGAGTTGATGGGTGATTGCAGATACTAAGTAAGACTTAATGTTCCATGACTTAATCAATAGCATTTTATTTGGGATTTAATTAGTGCTCTGCTCCATATATCGTCTTTCCTATCTTTAGTAAAGAACTTATTTGCATACACTATATTTACAAAATGATGGGTGTTATCATGATGTTTTCATATAAGCATGCAATGAACTCTGACTCTGTCTGTGCCCTTCACCTTCTTTAGTCTACATCCCCTCTTCCATCCATCTGCCCCACCCCTCAATTTGTTCCCTTTTGATTTTAGGTTTTTATTCTAAATATAGAGGCTGAATTTGCAAGAAAACATGTTATTAGCCTTTCTAAGTTTGGCTCATTTGACTTAACATGATCTCTAGTTCCATTCATTGTCCTTCAAATGATATGGTTTTCTTTTACATTTAAATAAAACTTCAATGTGTGTATACACCACATTTTCTTTAGCTATTATGTGTTAGTGGGTATCTGGGCAATTATGAAAGGCAAAGCAATAAATATGGATGTGCATTTTGGTATGTTGACTTAGAGTGCTTTAGGTATGTACTCAGGATTGATATAGCTATGCTATAATCCAACATTTTTTGTTGTGCATTTTCTTAGTGGTTGATGTGGAAGGCCTCAGGCCATTGTGTGTGTGGGGGAACACCCCTGTGCTGATGGTCCTAAATGCCATAAGAAAGCAGTCTGGGCAAGTTATTAGAGGCAAAGCAGCAAGCTGGCTTCCTCTATGGCCTTTGCATCTGCTCCTGCCTCTTGATTCCTGCCCTATTTGAGTTTTTCTTTCTTGTACAAGGGTCATTTGTAGCAAAATTGCTCCTCGTCTAATGTGTGAACTAAATTAATGGTGGCTATTTTTGTTTAACTTGGGCTGGCTTGGACCACACAGCAATCCTTCTCTGTCAGGCTCCCGTGTACTAGAATGACATGCACAAGTCCACCATATCCTGCTTTATCTAGAAATTCTAGTGCTAGTTTTGTGAGGAACCTATACCCATTTCTATAGATGCCGTNCGAGCATAAAGTTGTACATACAGACAGAACACTCATTTATATAGAATAAATAAATCTTTAAAAATAAATAAATCATTAAAAAAAGAAAAACAAGACAAAACAAGGAAACTGTAAGTTTAAAAATTCACTTTCGGTTTTTTTAGACTGTTTCTGTGTAGCCGGAACTCACTGTAGAGACTGTGGTGGCCTCAAACTCAGAAGTCCTCCCGCCTCTGCCTTCCAAGTGCTGAGATTAAAGGCATAGACCATCATGTTTTGCTAAATTTAAAAATTCTAGTCTAAGCCAGGGGTGGAGGGTAGGGTGTGAGGGGTTGGAGGGGTGGGGGGATGGCGCATGTCTTTTATTCCAGCACTCAGCAGAGGCAGGTGACTCTCTTGAGTTTGAGGCCAGCCTGGTCCATAGGTCGAGTGCCAGGACAACACAGGAAACGCTGTCTCAGAAAAAAACACCCCAAATTTTAGTCTGCAAAAAAGCTTAGTTCTTTCTTTGTGTAGAACTGTATATAAAAATAAACACATAATTGTATATAAGTGAAGCTTATTTCATCATAGGTATTAATTACTTAATACCCTTCAGTTGTCAGTCATAATCAGAAGTGTTCTCCTACGATACATGGTTAATGTGAGCATCTCTGTAGAGAACTGTCCGCAGTTCTGACAGTCGCATTACAGCAGGGGGTCCGAAAGTACATGCTTTCCTAGAGTCTGGGTAGATTTCTACACTAAGTGTATAAGAGGGTAGCCAACTTGGTAGCATTATGAAATAAAACAAGAAAATAAACAAAGCCTGGGTAATAAATGTGATTTTTGCACTTTTAGGCAATTCTGCCTTGAGCTAAATGGACTTGCTGTCAAACTTCAGGTAATTTTTTTGTTGTTAAAACTATAGTTCAGAGTTCTGATTTTTAAAAATAATTTTGTATGCTTAGATTTACCCAATGTTTCTAATTAATTTTTTTACTTTTTATATAAAAAGGTAATCCAAATGACAGATTTTTTTCAATATCTTTCTACATATTAAAAAATGTAATTATTTTTAACAGAGTGAATGCCATCCAGATACGTGTACTCAAATGACAGCAACTGAACAATGGATTTTCCTTTGTGCAGCTCATAAAACTCCAAAAGAGGTGAGAATTGGGCTCTCTCAGTACCTGGTTACCTGATACCCTCACTCTGGGCCTGAGGTGAAGCTGAACATCTCAGAAGGGAGCATTTGGTGAAGCAGGTCTGCCACATGGTATCTGAGAGCAGAGGGTAAGGGCCAGGGGCCCAGGGTTCCTTCAAGGACACTGCCCCAGGACCTGCTTCCCAGAGATTCCACCACTCCCCTGAGAGACCGTCAGCAGATGAGCCTCTGGGGACTTTCCATATCCTGTTTGAACACAGTGGACATGGTTGTATAATGTTATGAATATATGTAACATTGCTGATGTGTTTAATATGTGTGAGTGTGATGCTTTCATGTGCACGTGTGTGTGCAGGTATGTACCATGTGTATGTGGAGACCAGAGGAGGCTATCACCCTAACTCCCTCCCACAAGGCAGGCAGGGTCTCTTGAACCTGGAGCTAGGCTGGCAACCACTCCTCCCCTGGGAAGTCAGCTAAGTCTGTCCCATCCCCTCGTTCCCTGTGCTGAAGGGCAGTTCTTAGCTGCCCCCTTCCTGGCTGTCGGGAGGGATGGCACCTCCCTGTCATGGTGCAGTGAACCTCTGACATGTGAGCCAGTAGAAACCCTTCCTCGTCTGTGTTGCTTCTCTCACCGTGGTGAGAGAAGCGGGTGGATGCAGACCTGTCTGCTAATGCGGCTCACACTCTTCTCTTCTAGTGTCCTGCTATAGATTACACACGACACACCCTGGACGGTGCCGCCTGTCTTCTGAATAGCAATAAATACTTCCCCAGCAGGTGAGCAGGACTTGAAACCTGGTGTTTGAAAATAATGTCCTGACACGGGGTGGGGGTTCTCTGTAGCTTTGGAGCCTGTCCTGGAACTAGCTCTTGTAGCCTAGGCCGACCTCAAACTCACAGAGATCCTCCTGCTTCTGCCTTCTGAGTGCAGGGATTAAAGGAGTGCCTGACTTATTTTTTTTTTTAAAGATTTATTTATTACAATATTCTGTCTGTGTGTATGCCTGTAGGCCAGAAGAGGGCACCGGATCTCATTACAGATGGTTGTGAGCCACCATGTGGTTGCTGGGAATTGAACTCAGGACCTTTGGAAGAGCAGGCAATGCTCTTAACCTCTGAGCCACCTCTCCAGCCCCTGACTTATTTTTTTATGAGCATATAGTTAACTTGTTCAGATTACTTGAGTTTGAAGTTGGGGTTGTGGTTAAACGTTGGAACTTGTTTCCGAAAGAAACATAAACAGAGAGCAGTTTAGTGCTGGTCCCTGCTGCTGTTGCTGTGCCTTCTCTAGGCCTCTTCCCACCAGCCGTGAGAGTCAGCCTCCTTAGATAAACAAGTACTGACTGGATTAGGGGAGGCTGCTTGTTTGTGCTTCTTTGTGCCGTAACAATTGTAAGCAAAATTTTAACATATATTTAATTACACATAGTAATGGATATATCATGACATACATATATAGCATGCATTCTATTTTATTTCTTGGTTTTTTGAGACAGGATTTCTCTGTAACTGGAACTCGCTTTGTTGCCCTGGTACTCCCTTAGTTAACCAAGCTGGCCTTAAACTCACTGAGATCCTCCTGCCTCTGGGATTAAAGGTTGTGGCCACTGCTGCCCAGCTGTGTACATTTTTAATGTAATGTATTTTGATAGTGTTTACTCCATACCCCAGCCCTTTCCTTTTCCCAAGCACCTCCCTTCTGTTTTCCTCGCTTTCTTCCCTTTCCTCTGTCCTCGCTCCTCTTCCCTCTCTCCATTGCTCCTCTCCCACCCCCCATGAGTTTCATTAGGCACATGGATGAGTTTGCTTACAAGAGCGTCTGCACTTTCAGAAACCGATGTTCAAAAATAAAAAGGAAGCAAAAGTGGGCTCTATAGGATAAAATAACGAGTCTTCTTAGTGGTTTCCATCATCTATATTAGACAAAGTACTACTAGTGTAAAATATTGTTTAAGGTCTTTTTTTTTTTTTTAAGTACGTTTTGAGGTGTCAGGGTGTAAGTGCATTATTCTTTAACAAAATTTCAGAAGTACAATACTGCCTTTAAGGTGCTGTGGCTGAGTAGAGAGGGCTGGTCCAGGATCAAGGAGAGGCCCAGACCCTCTTCTCTTGGGTGTTGGTTTGCACACTTGGGAATTGAGAAGGTTGGGCTGTGTACATTTCTAACACACTCTCTGGTTTCTCTCCTCCTTTCAGGGTTAGCATAAAAGAGTCGTCTGTAGCCAAACTAGGATCAGTGTGCCGTAGGATCTATAGAATATTCTCACACGCCTATTTTCACCACCGGCAGATATTTGACGAATATGAAGTAAGTGTCTGTCGTAGCTGTGCACCGCTGTGGTAAGGACCATGGCAGCAGTCTGAGCAGAGAGAGGGTTAGCTCTGCGTCTCCCCGGCACTGCTCGGGCCGTGGAGCTGCCCTGCTCGGCTTGCCTCCTTTTGTCTCCTGTTTATTTTGGTTTGAGACAGGGTCTCACGGCAGCTCTGGTTAGAGAAGAGAGTCACCACCTTTTTTGAGATTATGTAACCTCGACTGACCTGGAACTCCTAATGTAGACCAAGGATGGCCTTGAATTCTTAGAAATCTTGATTGGCCCTCCCAAGTGCTAGGAATAAAGGTTCAGCCTGCTTTCTTATGTATGTCTGCCCAGGGATGGCACTGTGCACAGGAATCAGAAATACGTGCCCCCTAGGCCTGCCTGTCGACCAGTCTGGTAGGGCATCTTCTCAGTGGAGGGCCCCTCTTCCAAGATGACCCTAACTCTTGTCAAGTTGACAGAAAACTAACTACAGCATGTCAGTAATTGTCAGGGCGACAAGAACGTGTGTGTTGGTCTTTTTCTAGCCTTCTGATTTTTGGATACTAAAATGACTTTCTTTTTCTTTCTACAGAATGAAACATTTTTATGTCATCGGTTTACTAAATTTGTGATGAAATATAACTTGATGTCGAAGGATAACCTGATTGTACCAATTTTAGAAGAGGAAGTTCAGAATTCAGTTTCTGGAGAGAGTGAAGCCTGAGAGGAGTCCTGTAGAAGAGTGTACTGATGACATAATTAACAGCTATGTACTGTATATATATCATGTTAGACACGTCAATCATGGATCCATATTATAGCTCTTCTGTTTAGTGGAGGTTTTTGTATGCTGTGTGTTGCCTTTTAAAATGGGAGATACATTTTAAGTTATTCCTGAGCTGTATATCCACTGGTGTGGCTGGCACTCATGGTTTTTAAATAAGTTTAGTATTATCTGTTTATAATGCCTGTTAATAAAAGAATTTACAGTTTGGTAAAATTGCTGCTAAACAATCATTGGATCACAATCCTTTCAAATCTATAAGAGTGAGCTTGGGTTTCACACAAACCATTTACTAAAGAGATAATATTTTCTTTAGTTTTGCCCCCTAAGTTTTGATATTTTAGAAAATTCAGTAGTATTCCACTTGTACTGTTAACTTTTCCAAGATGAGATAAAAGTGTTTAAAAAGTCTGTTTGTAGTTTTTAATATGCATAACCAATTATGTATATGTTCAGAGAAATACAAGGAGGTTAGTAATACTTAATAATCTCCCTCTGCTACATAAAGCATATTCTAGGTCAGTGCACTTGGAAACACGCTCTCTTGTGACTGGATTATTAATACCTGGAGATGCTGTAAGGCATCCGTGATGCTCCGTGGACCCTGCCCTTGTTTCCCTTAGTCCTCTCCCCAGCTACAGTGGTAGGGAACGCGTTGCCGAGCTAGGTTAGTGGTGGCTTCTCCTCCTTACATCGCATTAACTGCTTACAGAGCGTACCTCGTCTGGCAGTGACGTCACACTACAGGAACTGCACTGCGCAGGCTCCTGCCCACCTGTGTGTGGGGAAATTGTAACTACTTGGGAAATAGTCCTCACCCTAGTTTGGTTCTTTCTGTTAGTGATACTAATCTTTTCTTCTAACTCTAGGCAGCATTAAATACCTACGGAAAAGACAGTGTATTTATTTTATTCTCCCTCCCAGAAGCGTATTGTTTGAATTATATGCACATATAAGAATATTTACAATAACTCAAGGTTTCAGTGGTGTTGATGAATGGTCATGCCTTTTTTTTTTTTAATTTCTTCAGTCTTAAAATTTTAAGTGCGAATTTAGAACGTATTGAAGTACTCACTGTAACGAGGCGGTGCGCTGGGACAGTTGAAGCCAGCTGTCACTATTGATCAGACAAACACGAGGAGCTTCTTTTTATTTAAGAGTTATTTCTAAATGAAATTGAAAAATGCGTTCATCTTGTTTTTCTAATTATTTGAAGAAATGATGTATATTATGAGACAAGTATGCACAGAGAGATGTGGGAAATGACAGCGACCGTGAGCGTGTGTCTAGTGGATGCCTGCGGTCAAGGTCGTCACCACACCGTCCGTAGTCTACAGCTACCTTCTAAGAAGTTTTGTGTTCACGGTGAAGAGAACATTGGCTGAAATTAGGTGTTTATATTACTGTTACCATAACCACTGGGGTTAGTAATTTTTAAATAAGCTTGGTAAATATGAGAGAGCCTAACCTACGTTCATAAATTATACTTAGCAATGTTGCTGTTCTCTAGTGGGGGTCTCAGTGGGTTTCGTCACTTGACTGTCTCTCAGTGAACATTTAGGGTAGTGACTGGGTTATGGATCTGACTGAGGAATCGGAACATTTTGTGAATACATGGCTTAGTGTTAACAGGAAAATAAAGGATTTTTTTCTACTCATTCTACCCTCCCTGTAGTGTGTTTTGAAATTGATCATAAAACAATCTCCGAAAGTGAGAGTTTGTGTTTATTCTGGCGCCTCAGTAACCCTTGCTTACTGTAAAGCTGATTGGTTACAGTAGGTAAGATCTCAGCGAATCAGCTTGTGACCTGTTACTGTTTGCATAATTTTGAAGATGCACGTAGACATGAGTAGTCTTTTAAGAAGTAGCTGGATCCAGAGTGGTAGGGCACGATTTTAATCCTAGCACTGGGGTGGGTCTCTGAGCTTAAGGTCAGCCTGGGCTACGTGAGGGATCCGGTCTCCAAAGTACAGGGCCGGGGGTCTGGGGAGATGGCTCAGCCGCTAAGAGCACAGGGCAGCTTGCAACTGTCTGTAATTCCAGTTCCAGGGGATCCAACACCCTTACACAGACACAGATGTAGGCAAGCAACAGTGTAAATACATCAATCACCTGAAGAAACAGGGCTGGTAGGGTAGCTGAGCTGGTCAAAGTGGTTGCTGCCAAGCCCAGTGGCCTGTTTCACTCCCAGAGCCCGCATGTATGAAGGAGAGATCCAACTCCTGTGACCTCCATGCATGCCATGGTATGCGTACACCGAAACCCACACATAAAACACAGTTTTTAAACATTAGAAAATGATTAATGAGGATAAGTGAAAGAAATAAAGTAATAATGGAGGGGAGCTGGTGAGATCAGGCAGCATGGCGTCCTTCCGGCGTGGCCACGGTACTGTGTGCTGGGGAATCCCCGACCCCTTCAGCTGTCCCTGTGTGTCTGTGCACTGTGTGCATGCCCTGCCTGGACGGCCTGAAGAGGGCGCCCCATCCCTTGGCCTGGAGTTAGGGGTGTTATAAACCAGATGGGGGTGTAAACACAACCCAGCCCTCTGGAAGAGCCGCTAGGTCCTTAACAGCTGAGCCATCTCTTCAGCTCTTCAAGATCTTCATTTCGGGTTTCCACCCCCCCTAAGATTTTTTTTAATGTGCATTGGGGTTTCGCCTGCATGTATGTCTGTATGAGGGTGCTAGATCCCCTGAAACTGGAGTTACAGTTATGAACCATACCACTAAACCATCTTTCCAGCCCCCATTTCGTCTCTTTTTTTTTTTTTACAAAGATGCCAGAAATGGGAATGTTGAATCCTGTGGCACTTCTATTTTTAATTTTTTTGGTAGTTTTTCAAGACAAGAGTTTCTCTGTGTAACCCAGGCTGTCCTGTAACCCACGTTGTAAACCATGCTGGCCTTGAACTCAGAGATCTGCCAGCCCTCCGTCTCCCGAGGGCTGGGACCCCACCGCACCCAGCTCTCTCTCTAATTTTTGAGGAATCTCCATACTGTTCTTCCAGACACTACTGCATTGGGCATCCCCACCAACCAGGCAGAGGCTCCTATCCCCACGGCATCTCCATCTGTGGAGAGCAGCCACCCCAGCAGGTGTGAAGGTGCATTTTCCCCAACAATCTTTTACATACCTGTTGGTTTTTTCTATGTTGTCTTTGGGTAAATGTCTATTCAACTTCATAGCTCATTTTAAAGATTTATTTATTTATTATGTATACAGTGCAGGCCCAAAGAGGGCACCTGGCCTCATTACAGATGGCTGTGAGCCACCATGTGGTTGCTGGGAATTGAACTCAGGACCTTTGGAAGAGCAGGCAATGCTCTTAAACTCTGAGCCATCTCTCCAGCCCCATAGCTCATTTTAAAGAAAACAACCATTGGGTTTAGAGAGTACTCACCTATGTGGAGATCACCCTTTTATCAGTTGTGTACTTGCAAACACTTTTGCCATTCCGTGGGTTGTCTTTTTCTCCTCCTCTGCCGTACAGAAGCCTTTCTTTAAAAAATAAAAGAAGTGGCCGGGTTTTTGTGGGGCTGGAGAACTGACTGAGATTAAGAACACTGGCTGCTCTTCCAGAGGACCTGGGTTTGATTCCCAGCACCCACATGGTGACTTATAACTATCCTTATCTGCAGTCCCAGGGAACCCAGCACCCTCTTCTGGACTTTGTGGGTGCCAGGCATACATGTGATGCACAGACATACATGTCAACAAAAACCCAAATGCACACAAAATAAATCTTTGAACAAAAAGTACTGCTTTGTGTGTGTGAATGGAAGCGTGCCACTGTGGGAGTGGTTCTCCTACCGCGAGGGTCCCAGGTTAGAACTCAGGGCACCAGGCTTGGCAGCACGCACTATCCCCAGATTTGCCTGTTTCAGAGGAATTGAACCTAAAACAGAAGTTGGTACTGGAAGTGGTGGCTCATGCCTGTAGTTCAGCTACTTGGGAATCTGAGACGAGCTTTAGCAGCGTGGGGAGACCTCACCTTGTCTAACAAAACAAAACCGGGTGGTGGTGAATCTCAGTACTTGGGAGGCAGAGGCAGGCGGATCTCTGTGAGTTCAAGGCCAGCCTGGTCTATAAGAGCTAGTTCCAGGACAGGCTCCAAAACCACAGAGAAACCCTGTCTCGAAAAACAAAAACAAAACAACAACAACAAAAAGCCACGTATGCAATAACAAGAGTGCTTTATTAATTCCAACATTGGGGTGGCACTTGACAACCCCCCAAGATGGCCACAAGCTCCTCTTAAACGGAGTTAGGGGAATTCCAGGGAGGAGGGATTAATCTGGGGCTGATTGGTGAAGGAAAGGTAACTCTGGGGGCTGATTGGTGGGAGATCCTAGTGGTTAGTGACCTTCCAGCAGCCGGGCAGGGACAGATTTCTGTAGTAATCAGGAGACTGTGGCCGTCTGCTGAGCCAGCAGAAGGACCGGGAGGCTTGACTGGTTGCCCCTGAGTGTGTGTGTCTGGTTTTCTCCAAGAATGGTTTGCTCAGCTCCAGGCATCTCCAGTGAACTGAACCTAAGGCCTGGTCCCTGGCAGGAGTTATTACAAACCTGTCCTGACTCTGGTCTCCATTGGGGTTACTAGGAGAGCCGGCAAGGCTCTGGGCTGCCCCTCTTCCCCACCATCTCACTTCTCATCTTTGCAAAAATTTATTTATTTGATTATTATTTGACAGTTTTTCAAACTACTCGCTGTGTAGACCAAATCTTAAACAGTCCCAGCTAATCTGCATTTCTACCAGATGCCGCAATTGTAGCAGGAAGCAACAAATAATAAAAACAAAAACAAAAAACAAAAAACACCGAGCCTCACTGTGTTTGTACCCCTGGCCGGACTGGAACTCGCAGTGTAGAACAAATTGCCTTGCATGCGTACATAGCGCAAGCGTAGGTAGCAGAGCTGAATCTGCAGGTCCCTGAAAGGCAGGGGCGTGAGCTCGGAGCGGGCTCTGCACTGAGAAAGCAGCCCAGCTTCACCTCTCTCAGGAAGGCTAAGGCGCATCTCAACTCTTAAACAGCCCCAGCTAATCTGCATTTCTACCAGATGCCGCAATCGGAGCAGGAAGCAACAGGATCTCTAGTTGCTCCCCGTGTATCCCTTGAGGCCGAAGTGTAATGTTCCGCCGCTCTCTGAATCGGGAGTTTGGGGGCGGTTGGTCCGGCAGAGAGAAGTGCACTAGCCAGGGTGTCCGGGACTTTCAAAACTCCCGAGTTACTTCCAGGGCCTGTCTGAGTCATATACTGTGATTTTGGCTTATCATAAACAGCTCCATTCTCTTGCTTAGAATTCTAAATTAAAACTAGGCCAGTCCTCCACTGGCTGTAGTCCCGTCTGCCTGTAGCTCACACTAGCTGGTCTCTAAGTGTGCCAACGGCTTCACAATGTAGCCATTCTTCCCCCAACTTCCTACACGGGCAAGCCCTAACTGGGTGATTCCTAAGTTGGATCCAAGTGTGCATCTGAGTCAGAGCTGGGCATGGAAATTGTTCTGTTTATGCCTAAAGTGATTTCAGATGAAGAAGACGGAGCCTCAGTTCACTGTGCAAAAGAAATCCAGTCTGCAGCGGTCCAGATCCGACCGCGGGAATCAATCAACCATTGTAGATTCAGTGTGGGAGCATTGTAGCCTCAGAATGATTTCTCACAGTGGAAGCTTTTCCCTTGGTAAGAATGTATTTGCATCCACTGGGATAGGTGAGTGAGTGGAGCAGCTGAAATGCTAGATTTATGGGACTGGAGAGATGGCTCAGCGGTTATGAGCATTGCCTGCTCTTTCAAAGGTCCTGAGTTCAATTCCCAGCAACCACAAGGTGGCTCACAACCATCTATAATGAGGTCTGGTGTGCAGACAGAATATTGTATACATAATAAATAAAAAATACTAGATTTATGACTTCATAACCAAGTCTGAGACGTTTCAGATAACAGCTATGCAGATGCCCCAGCGATCCTGAAGCTACAGCCGAGGCTATAGATTAGAATATGGTGTCTGTGACTTCTTGGAGTCAGGTATGACGGTCAGCACCTGTCATCCCAGCGTTTGAGAACACAGGCAGAAGGCTCTCAAGTTCAAGTCAATGAGACCTTTCTTAAAAAAAAAAATCAATGGCTTAGTAGCTAAAGGCGCCAGTGGCCAAGCCTGGTGACTCCAGAGTTCAGTCCCTAAGATCCCTATGATGGGAGAAGAGAATTAACTCCAGTGGCTTGTCTTCTCACTTATTCCCACAAAAGAAATAAAATGATGGAAAAACAAGAAGGAACGGGCTAGAGAAAGGGCTCAAACCATTAAGAGGCCTCACCAGCAGTCAGGCTATACAGGTGTATGTAGTAATAGGAGCGGTGGGCCGCTTCCTGCCACCCGGCTAGCTTTACCAGAAATAATTTCACGGAAACTGTATTCTTTAAAACACTGCTTGGCCCATTAGCTTTAGCCTCTTATTGGCTCTCACATCTTGATTAACCCACTTCTAATAATCTGTGTAACATCACGAGATGTTGGCTTACCGGAAAGGATCTTAATCTGCGTCCAGCCTGGAGAGGAGAGCTATAGTCTGCTTGAATCTGCTTCTTTCTCCCAGCATTCTGTTCTGTCTACTCCACCTACCTAATTTTTTGTCCTATCAGGGCCAAGGCAGTTTCTTTATTAACCAATGAAAGTAACAGATAGGTGTAAGGGCCCAGGACACCATTGCACGGCTGGGAACTCAGTGGATGCGGTGGTGATGGTGAAGTGGGGGCCCGGGGAGGGCGACAGTGAGTGGTGGGTTCTCATCCGTGTTTTCTCAGCCGACAGAAGAACTTGATCTCCAAGTCCTGGTTACCTGCTCTCTTCAGTGCCGGTGACTGTTATCTGCTAAGGAGGCGTCTGTCCTTCCGTCTCAGGTCCCCAGCCCCTGATTGGTGCTCTTCCCTGGGCTTCCTAACGCTTCCGGTTGTTTTAAAGACAGCGTTTCTTTTGCATCTACTCCGTGTGTGAGAAAAGACCGCTCACAGGGGGCAGTTTCCCCCTTTCCTATGTAGGAACCAGGATTTAAACTCGGACTGTCAGGCTTGGCAGTGTGTTCTTGGACTTGTTGAACCATTCGCTGGCTCCAAAGCAGATATCTTTGCTTGTTTTTTTGAGACAGGGTTTCTCTGTAGCTTTGGAGCCTGTCCTGGAACTAGCTCTTGTAGACCAGGCTGCTCTCGAACTCACAGAGACCCATCTGCCTCTGCCTCCCAAGTGCTGGGATTAAAGGTGTGCGCCGCCAGGCTTATATATTCTTTTTGTCCTCTTCCTCCCTCTCCTCCTTTCCATTTCCATTGTCCACACTGCTTGCTGCCTGTTCTGTTTTTCATGCTTCCGATCCTCTGGGTCCACCGACAGAAGAAAGCACTCTCTCCTACAACAGCCCTGTCTTTCTGAGCATGCCCCTAAGTTTTAAAGTTCCAGAACATGGCGCACAGTTTTGAAGTAATGAACGCTTCCAACAGAAGCCCACCAATGGTTTGTTATAGCACAGGCTAGCCTCACAAACAAAACCAAACAACAACAACAAAAACCCTGCTCCTCCTCTGTCGGCTTCCTGAATGTTCAAATTGCTGGTGGGCACCACTATGCCCTACCTACCAATTTGAATATATAACCCGGGTTCGTCTAAAACAGAAGGCGACCTCCCCTCTCCACAGAGTACTGATAGACATGTCGGCAGAGAAGTCTGAGCAGCCCACCCTGGGTTCAGTGAGGTGTCGGCATCACAGATGTGATATGTAGTCATTCTTGTGACCACACCACCAGCTCCCGGAGAGTGACTTTGTCTGGGGACACTATATATTTCATAACGCATATCTCTCCTGTCTGTACAATATATGGAAGCCAGGTATGGTGGCATAATCCCAGCACTGAGGAAGCTGAGGCAGGAGGATTGCTATGAGTTCCAGAGCTACATGTAGCAAGACCCTGTCTCAAAGAACAAAATGAGGCTGGGTGGTGGTAGCACATGCCTTGAATTCCAGCACTTGGGTGGCAGAGGCAGGTGGATCTGTGAGTTTGAGGACAGCTTGGGCTACAGAGAAAAACTCTTTCAACCCCCACCCCCAAAAGAAAAACAAAACAAAGCCAAGCCAAACAAAAATAAAATACTGGAATATTTGCATTCAATAAGACAATAGCTTAATAACAAATAGTTTATTATTCAAATGGCTCACAATGTTCACATTAAGCCAATAAAAATATAGTATATGTGAGTTGCTTAATGGCATAGCCGACTGTAATCCTTTTGGAGGTCAGCCTTCCTTTCAGACGTAAATGCAAGTCCAGTCCCCTGTTCTCCAGAAGACTGATCTTTATAGGGTAAGGACTGGGACAAGATGCAGACTTTCCTGGTGGCAGGCACGGAGTAAGTCAGTCCTGCGCACACCTCATGGGCTGTGAGCCCCTCTCCGCTCCTGCAGAACTGAGAAGTCTGGCTTGCAACATTTTCCAAGTTTAGCGTGTCAAGATAAAAACACAACTTGAACCTAACAGTTGTAGGAGGCTCACGTCCATTTCAAGTTTATATTTGCCCTCTTCAATGATATTTACAAATTTAAAGAAAGTAAAATATCTTTTTCAAGACGGGGTTTCTCTGTGTAGCTCTGGCTCTGTAGACCAGGCTGGCCTCGAACTCACGGAGATCCACCTGCCTCTGCCTTCCGAGTACTGGGAGTAAAGGTGTGCGCCACCTCTGCCCAGCTTGTTTATTTTTCTGAGACAGGGTCTCACTGTGTAGCTGTCCGAAAACTCACAAGTGCCAGGGATTAAAGGTGTGCCAACATGCTCGAGGTAATGCAATGTTTTCGTCTGCTATGGCTTTTGTGCACTGAGATTGTGGGCTCTCTTTCAGCTGAGTTTTAGAAACCCAGTTTTATTGTGCTCGCATGCGTGCGTGTGCACCGGCACGCAGGCCCAAATACTAAGGCATGCTTGTGGAGGTTAGAGCGCAACTTTGTAGAGCCGGGTCTGTCTTTCTGCCTTTATAGAGGTTCCAGAGATTGCACGCAGGTCATGTGCGGGCGGGCGTGGCAAGAAGCACCTTTGCTGACTGAGCCATCTTGCCAGCCCTCGGCTGGTTTAAGACATTCATTCTCTTTAGTGTTGCTGGTAGGCTCTTGGGGTCAACAATGCCAAAGTTAACGATTCACTGCAGGCCTGGCCATGTGGTGGTGGCCCTTTGAAAGAAGACGCAAACTCGGCAGTAGTGGCGCACGCCTCTAATCCCAGCACTGGGAGGCAGAGGCCTGCGGATCTCTGTGGGTTGAGGCCAGCCTGGTCTACAAAGTGAGTTCCAGGACAGCTAGAGCTACACAGAGAGACCTGGTCTTGAAAAATACAACAAAACCAAAACAACAACAAAAAAAACCAAAACAACAAACAAAAAAATTAGGAAATAGTTTTTGGAAATTATTATGAAAAATAGGGGTTTGATTTGTAGGCGCATGCCCCAGTCAGAAACAAAAATTAGACTGATTGTTACAGGCGGGGGATAGATAGTCTGTGTCTGTGAGACAGGGTAGAGAGCAGTTTTGAGTTTCAGCAAGGCTGTGGCTTCCTGAGAAGGCTCTACTGGGTTGAAGAGCTTGTTTGGATAGTCAGTCTCTTTAACAGGCGTGATGAGGAGCTAGGCTTTGTCCGTGCATGAGGAAACGAGCCAGGCTCTTTCTTAAGGACCAGCTGGGACCTCTATTTACACTGATGTTTTAGTTGAGAGAAATGTAAGCATGTTTTCAATTGATAAATAGTGGGTTATTCTTCCTTGTCTGAGAGATTGAGACAAACTTTACACAGACAGGGGGAAGCCCGAGCCCGGAAGTGAAGAACGTTATGTAAATGCATAGCAGTAGTGAGATCAGGTCAGCGGGCAGACATTTAATAACCACTCACGAGGCCCTCGACAGCTTCTCTTGGCTGCTCACATGCAAGTGACCTGCGTCACGCCCTCTTCCTGCTCAAACTGTCCGTCATCCAGTTCCCGCAGGACGCTGTCGCTGCTGCTGAACCCCAAGAAACTGTCGCTCTGTGCTGGCCGCTCCTCCTTGGTCCAACACTCTCTGGAAGGAGAGAGGGGGCCCCCGTCAAGAGGGGCTCGGCCTTCCGCGGGGTGGGAGGCGCCGGTGTCCAGGCCGATGCTCCTGCTGCCGACCTTGTTCCTGTCCTCGCCCTTCAGCAGTCGGCTGGCTTTCCTCTGAGAAGGAGGAAAGAGACCGTCAAGCCGGGCTTGGAACATGTACCCTGCGCCTCTGCTCCGTGTGCTCCCCTGCCTAAAACTCCCTTTCTTTCCCACTTCCCTTCAGCATCCTCACGGCAGCAGTAGCTTTGGAGCCTGTCCTGGAACTAGCTCTTGTAGACCAGGTTGGCCTCGAACTCACAGAGATCCATCTGCATGCGCCACCACCGCCCGGCAAGATCCTGCTATCTCTAAGGTCCAGCTCGGAGCGCTGATCCTCTAAGCCTGTCTTGCGAATCTGCTCTGGCTTGTCCTTCTCAGTGGCAGGTGGTTGCACACAGCCAGCCCAGCGCTTTTCTCGGGAGAGAAATGTAACAGTATCGAAACAGCGGAAACTCTGCTTTAGCGGGTTCCTTTTCCTGGAAACACAGACCCAGGTCCTTTCTTGGCGGCTGGAACATCCTTGGGATCTAAGCAGCCCTTTCCTCGTCCTGCTACAGACAGGGCTATTGCTCTATACAGCTGGATCTCTCCAGACTGGGTGTTTTGTTAATAAATATTTACTTAATATTAATAAAAATGTCATTGGTTCATGTGGTAGTTGAATAAGAATGGCCCCATCTGCTCGTATATTGATTTAAATGCTTAGTCGCTAGGCAGTGGTACTCTTTGAAAGGATTAGGAGGATTAAGAGGTGTGGCCTTGTTGGAGGACGCGTGTCACCATAGGTGGGCTTTGAGGTCTGAGAAGCCCACACCAGGTCCAGTCTCTCTCCTCCCATCCTGCTCCCACCGTGAAGATAACGGACCAACCCCCTGAAACTCTAAGTAAGCCTCCAACTACGTGCTGCTTTCTTTACAAGAGTTGCCGCGATCGATCGCGATCATGGTGTCTCTTCGCAGCGCTAGAACACTGACTAAGACAGTACAGTGATGTCGTCTCTGCCGCATCAGCTTAGGTCAGAACCAGATCCCTAACTACAGAAGGAGCAGGAGGGGGACTCAGGTCCAGCACGTGCACGTCCAGGCTTCTTAGCTGATGTGGCTAACATGTCACATATTGGATCTGATCGCGTAACCTCCGCTGCGTAAAGCTGAGGAAGGATTTAAAAATCAAACCTGTCAAGGTTTTCTTTCCATTTGCCCGACATTCGTTCCGATGGGACTGACGTTGCTCTGTGGCCAGGTCGGCTGGTCTTACAATGGCGTCTTTCTCCCATCTGCCCTGGTTCACCTTTGCTCTCGCCAAATGCAAACATCAGGTCTTCGACCCTTGTCCTTATTCCTGCTCAAAATGTGCTGAGCTGCGTGCCCGCCCCCGCCAAGTCCTCTCAGCTGGGTACCAGGTTTGAGAATGGTGCCCCAGGCAGCCCCAGGACTAGCCTGGCTAGCAGGGGCCTTTTCCACGAGCTCAAAGTCCTTGGCCAGCGCTCAACCGTCTACTCTTGACTCATACAGAGGCCCTGGGGCCCTCGGTTGTACTAGGGACAAAGGTGACTTTTGCAACCCATTATTGTATGTCAGATAACAGGCTGACTCTCACTGCAATGAGAATTTCCTTAATAAAAAACGGAATACTCTGTAGAACAAACTATTCATAGTAACGGACTTGGAGGTAGTTGTTAATAAGTAACCGGCCTTCGGTTGTAAATTTGAAATACTATCTGACAAAATGTCCAACACAGTTCTTAGAAGATTTCAGGCCACACACCTTTGCCGTCAGGAGTCTACAGGGTTTGAGGACCGTGGCTTTCACAATGATATTGCCTGTCTGACACAACCTCACCCCACACAAAAAGTTCTCACTACCCGCCTACTCCTGCTGTCCTAGTAACTCAGAATGTTGGCCTCTGAAACCCATCTCTTCTGGGAGATTGTTCGTTTCAGTCCCCTCATTCTGCAGGGACCCCCCACAGAGGGAGGAGGCCATGGAATGTGTGGGCTGGGGTGGGTGGGGAGGGTGGCGGAGGTCCACACGGGCACTGGCGCCATCTGCCAGTTCTCTTCACAGCACACTCAGCCCATTTCCAGAAACAAGAGCAGATCAGTGACCTAAGACTGTGTTGCCTAAACACAGCTTTTCTTTCTTTCTTTCTTTCTTTCTTTCTTTCTTTCTTTCTTTCTTTCTTTCTTTCTTTTTTTTTTTTTTTTTTTTTTTTTTTT